>NW_026890984.1:0-21825 GCF_015708825.2 Lethenteron reissneri
GTTGCCAGTGGTTGCCATCCTTGCAAATAGGCATCAACCACAGGTGGCGAGTGAAAGGTCACCAAACCCGTGCTGGCATCGAAGAGCACGTCGGTCGTTCTCCAAGATTTGACGAGGCCAATTCGTAGGATCCTGGGAATAGGTCGCATAAATGTCGAGTGAGATGACGCGATAGTCTGGCGTTGGTCCTGAATAGCGCAGTGCATCTGTAATGTGGGCGTAAACGGCTTCGCGGATGTGACGTCACGGGGGAGGAGTTAGGTCCGTGGGAGAGAGGGATCAAGTCTTAAGGGGGAGAAACCGAAAGACCAGGGGAGAGTTGGAGAGAAATAGTGAGGCCACGCAGGGCGGAGGTTGGAGGGTGGCGAGATCGCCACACACCCACGATAAGTCTCGGCACCGTCGGCCAGCGGTGACCGAGCATGGAGGAACGGGGAGCCGCTTGAGGCTGCAGTGAAGGCAGCCGGAGGCCTGCATGAGGAGATCAGCAGCGGAGCTGCATCAGAGTGGAGTGAGAGGCTACGGGAGCGACGGCAGCATCGGGCTGCCAAGCGGGGGAGTCTCGGAGAGAGAGAGCCGTGTGGGCAAGAATAAAGAACCCGAATAAAGGGACAACGAAGACAGACACAGTGGTAGAGTCCTTTATTACACTGGTGTCAGTAGTGAAACGGCATGTCAAAACAACTGAGAAAAAAGAATATTCCTGCGCCATCATCTGCTACATCATCCGACGACGACGACCTTCCTAAGGCGGTGGGACCTGCCTGCGATAGAGGAGGAGATCCGTGCAGGAACGAGTGCGGGTCCGGGAGTCCAAGATGTCACCGCGTCGGGGGACTCGTCTGCACCGGAGGACGCGGACTTGCGATGGGACAGATGGCGGCGCAGCTGGAGACACTGAAAATCGTGCTGGCGCAATTGTGTGAGCTCGTCACGCCGAGGACGGCGTCGGGGAGAGCCGATGGTGGTCCGCGGGCCGCCGCCTTACCTTCCGCTGTCGGCGCCATCGGCCACACGGCACGAAGACGCCATCTTGGGCGTGGCAGGAGAAGAACGGCGGGAAGCCGCCATTTTGCGCTCTCCGCGGCGGGAGGCCGCCATCTTGAACACGTTGCGATGCGACGCCATTTGAATATGCCGCCTGATGAGTCATCGGCTGAGGACGGCGCGCCAAGGAGTCGCAGTTGTCATCTTACAACTGTTAAGGAATTCTCCATCGGTGGCGATTGGAGTGCTTTCGCCTGCAGATTTTGGCGGCGGTACGCTCCGCAAGGTGGACTGACACTGAGGCATTGGAGGTTCTACCGACTCTTCTCGACGACGAGTTGGTGAGATTCTTTCGTTCTATAAAGGCCGAGAAGAAGAAAACATTGAGAGGAGTTTTCGACGAGATGGCAGATGCATACGAGCCACCGGATGACGCTCATCGCCGGTGGCATACAGGGGTGCGGTATTGGAGTTGGCTATGGCCGCATACCCGGAGACGGAGCCTGACCTGCTCGAACCTCTCATCTTGGGTAAGATGCTCGAGCTGTCCCGGGATTTGGGGATTCCTATGCCGGTGTGTGGCCACGAAAAGCTGACATCCCAGGCGGCCGCCAAGTGTCTGGATGCCCAGTTCAACCTGCGCCGTTGGAGGCAAGTCACGGCGTGGACGGGGGGGCCCATCGTCGAAGGAGGTGCCGTGGGCTGGGATCCCAAAAAGGCGGTGTACGTGCCTGACGGGGGGGGGGGGGGGCCCGCAGGAGCTGACAGCCGCCTCTGCTCTGTGGTCGGGCCGCAGTGGGCCGGGGCCGCGAGCTGCGCCGCCGACACGGGCACGTCGGGACGGGGGGCCTGCGGCGCGGCGCAACGACATCGACTGCTTCCGCTGCGGGCGTAAGGGCCATTACGCCAGGGACTGCTGGGCCCGTGTCCCAGGTCCACCCCAGCAGGGGGCCTCGTCAACGGACGCGCCACGGAAGGATCCTCCAGGACAGGCAAGTCGGTGCGCACCAGACACCCGGCAAGGCTTGACACCTCACTCATCACCGTTGTCGTGCGATCCGGGTGTTGTTAACAACGGGAGGCCATCGACTGGGCCATGTCGCTCGGTAACGCAGTGGCGTAAATTGGCACGGCGGGTCGTCGCGGCCGCTACGGGTTCGTCCACTGTACCTGGTTCTATACAAGAGGTGGACGTGCGTATTTTGGTGGATTCCGGAGCGTCCGCGACCATTATATCGGATGTAATTTTCCATCTGTTGGGCATCCCACCAGAGGCCGTGCGTCCGGTTTACGGGTCGTGCGTTGCTGCGAACGGAGGTAGCATGGGCATTGTGGGCCAGGTGGACGCTAAAATATCTATCGGGGAAGTGTCGGCCTCGGGAATTGTGTTAATTTCAAGATCTCTGGCAGTCCCTTGTTTGTTGGGAACTGATTTTCTGGCCAAGATGCCCATTTTGATTAAAATCAATGAAAACTGTATTGAATTGCCGGGTGGCCGTAAGATCTCGTTTCTGCCGTCGCCCTGGGGGCGACCTGTTCCTGCCGCCCAGGTGCAGGCGTTGTCCGAGGTATCTGTTGACATTCCACCTGGCTCACAGATGCTTATCCCTTTACGGTATCGGAAGCCTCTGCCTGGTCGGCAAGGTGCAATTGGGGTTTTGTTGTCACCGTCCGCCACCATAATGGCCGGATCGGCGCTGGTTGGGGCGCAGACTATTGTCCGGCCGGACCAGCAGCCATTTTGCAGGTGCTCAATGCGAGTACCGAGAATGTGTGTGTGCCGGCTGGTACGGTTGTGGCACATGCCACTACGGCGTTTACGGCACGGGATTATCTGGACAGCCAGGTCATGGTTGGTGGTGTTTTGGGCCCTGGGGCCGCAGATAATTGCTGGATCGCCGAATTGTGTGGGGAAAATCCTTCCCTTTCCAGGGAACAACGTTGCGCGCTTCGTAAATTACTATTGAGTTATTCTGACGTGTTTAGCTCCGACGATTTGGACTTGGGACGCACCTCGTTGCTTTACCATCATATTGACACAGGGGGACGCTGCCCCTATTCGGTTAAACTCGCATCAGATGAGTCCGGCGGAGCGAGAGCAGGTTCGAGGGGCAGTGGATGACATGTTGGCTGCGGACATAATATCTCCATCTAACAGCCCATGAGGAGCGCCTGTTGTTTTGGTTAAAAAGAAAGACGGCAAATTGCGATTTTGTGTAGATTTCCGGAAATTGAATAAAATATCTGTGCCAGATGCGTATCCCCTGCCGCGTATGGACGACTCCCTCGATGCCTTGTCGGGGGCCAAGTTCTTCTCAACGCTAGATCTCTCTTTGGGATTCTGGCAGCTTCCCCTTGACGAGCCCTCGCGGGAGAAAACTGCATTCCGTACGCCGCAGGGGTTATTTCAATTCAATTGTCTTCCGATGGGGCTGAATGCTGCCCCTGCCACATTTCAAAGGTTGATGGAGCTGGTATTAACGGGGTTGCAGTGGGAGACATGTCTCATATATTTAGACGATATTATCGTCTTCAGCCGCACATTTGATGAACATTTACGGCGGCTGGAGTCGGTGTTCACGAGGATGCGTTCTGCGAATTTGAAATTTAAGCCTAAGAAATGTCACCTACTGCAACGGTCCGTCCGTTACTTGGGGCATATCGTGAGTGCTGATGGGGTGGCCACGGATCTGGACAAAACAGCGTGCGTCCGGGATTGGCCAACCCCGGCCTCCGTGGGAGATGTGCATCGGTTTTTGGGATTTGCCTCATATTATCGGAGATTTGTTCCGAATTTTGCGACGATCGCGAGGCCCTTGCACCTCCTTACGGGTAAAGGACGAAAATTTGGTTGGGGACCGCCAGAAGAGGCGGCCTTTCAGGGCCTGCGCGATCTATTGGCTACGGCGCCGACATTGGATTATCCGGATTTCGATCACCCCTTCATTCTTGATACGGACGCGAGTGACACGGGCATTGGCGCGGTGTTGTCTCAGTCCAAAGGGGATGTGGAGCGCGTGGTGGCGTACGGTAGCCGGGTTTTGTCTCCTGCAGAAACCCGCTACTGTGTCACTTGCAGGGAACTTTTGGCTGTTGTTTTTTTTCTACGACAATTTCGACCGTACCTCTACGGTCGTTCGTTTATTGTGCGCACGGATCATGCGGTCTTGCAGTATGCTCTTAAGATGGACCAACCATCCGGCCAGTTGGCGCATTGGTTGGACACGCTGCAAGAATTTTCCTTCCAAATTCACCATCGGAAGGGGGTGCGTCATGCGAATGCAGACGCGCTTTCTAGGTTGCCGCAGCGATCCCCTTGCGCGTGTGCGTCGGGGACGCATAGGTGTGCGCCGGTTCAGTCTCCCCCTCAGCCGGTTGCGTTGGCCGTCGAGGTGCCTGATGCTCCAATGGAGCCGGGACCGGCTGATGGGGTTTTGAATCTTCCAAGGTCTGTGTGGATTCGGGAACAAATGTTGGATGAGTCGTTCTTGTCTTTAGGAAACGGTCTGCGGGGGAGAGTGGGGGTCAGGGTACAGGCGGTGTGCCGGAAACCGCTCTCCGAGATGGTCTGCTCATGTGGAGGGAAGGATTACAGGAACGCTGGCGTCTGGTTGTACCGGCATCCTTGCGGTACGAGTTGATCAGGACTCTGCATTGCGACACGCTCTTACATCTGGGGGTGCAGAAGACCCTATTAACGTTGCAGCGACATTATTTTTGGCACGGCATGGCGACAGATGTCGTCGGGCACGTGCGCGCGTGTCCCGATTGTGCCCGGCGAAAGCCACCTAAACATCCTTATGTGCCGCCGATACAGTCTATTCAGGTGTCTCGAGTTAATGAATTGGTGGCACTGGACATTTTGGGACCCTTCCCACCATCTGCGAGGGATAACAAATACTTGCTGGTTGGGGTGGAGTACCTCTCCCGCTGGCCAATGGCCTGGCCGTTGCCCAACCAATCGGCCGCGTCTATTACAGACGCCTTTCTATTTGGGTACGTTATGGACAAGGGGGCGCCGGAGAGGCTCCTCACAGACCAAGGCCGGAATTTTTCTTCTAAATTGTTGGGGGAAGTGTGCGCGGCTCTTGGGACTAAGAAAATACGGACATCTCCATACCACCCGCAAACGGATGGTATGGTCGAACGGCTAAATCGGACCTTGTCCGCCATGTTGTGTCACACGGTGAGTGAACAACAATCAGATTGGGATTTGCACATCCCTGCGGTACTTTCGGCGTACCGGGTGACGCCGCATGCGGCTACAGGATATTCGCCGTTTTTCCTTATGTACGGTCGTGAAAACGTGCCGCCGATGGATGTGCAGTTGGGAACCGGAGTGAGGAGACCTGTTAAGCCACTTCTGGATTACATTCGGGACACCGTTCGCCGGGTCACTGAGGCGCGGGAGGGGGCCCGCATGGCTACGGCCAAAGCCCAGGCCCGGAACGAGCGGTATGCTCGACGCTCCAAGGGGGAGTGCCCCTGGAAGGTTGGGGACCTGGCCTGGCTCCATTGCCCGCAGGTGCGGCCAGGTACCTCTCCTAAATTACATAAACCATGGCAAGGGCCGGTTCGCCTCATCGAGGTTCCCAACCCTCAGTCGGTACGTGTTCGGATTGGATCTCGTCGTTGGTTCGTTCACACGTCGCGCTTGAAGCCATATGTTGCCCCTCTACCTGATGCGTCATCTCCTGATGTTGCCTTGCCGGGGTCTGTTGCTGCCGACTCACCCTTGCCTGTGTCCGTTGATCTTGCAAGTGTGCCTGTCGTGCCTGTTACAGACAGACCGGCCGTGACACCGCAGGGGACGAGGGGCTCTGCTCGGGGGGTGCCTGCCAGGACTGCGGGAACTCCGAGCCCTGCAGCCCTTCCGACCCCGCTGCGAGCACAATCGCGGGACACCTCCGAGGCTGAGCCTTCGGGGATACGGGACCGGGACGTTGGCGGGCCTCCAATAGCGACAGGAGGACTTCCTCCTGTCGCTCTTAAAACCCCGTCACGTTCCCGCTCTGCGGGAGGGCCGCCGACCATCCGGGACAGGCCGGCGACCCACACACGTTCAAAATCCCTTACATTTCGTTGATTGTTAGTGTTGTGTTCTTGTTCTTACTGTTATATTTATTGTATGCTTCGTGTCCTTTAGTGTGTCTCGGTCGTGTTCGCTCGCATGTTGTTCAGCCGAGGTCGGCTGGATTTTTCTCTACGGGGGAGGGTGGTGTAATGCGGGCGTAAACGACCTTCCGGATGTGACGTCACGGGGGGAGGAGTTACGTCACGTGGGGGAGAGGGTTCAGGTCTTAAAGGGGAGAAACCAGAAGAGAAGGGAGATTGTTGGAGACTGGAGTAGATTAAGGCCACGCAGGGCAGAGGTTGGTGGGGTGGCGAGATCGCCACACACACACAGAGAAGGATCGGCACCGTCGGCCAGCGGTGACCAACCCCGGAGAAGCTGGGAGCAGCGGTGAGGCTGCAGCAGCAGCGGGACTGCTACGGAACAGAGGGAGCAGCGGTGAGGCTGCAGTGAGGGCGGCCGGGGAGACCGCACAAGGAGATCAGCAGCGGGGCTGCTACGGAACAGAGAAAGGCTACGGGAGCGACGGCAGCCTCGGGCTGCCAAGCGGTGGGTCTCTGGAAGAGAGCCGTGTGGGAAAAGTATACGAACCCGAATAAAGAACACCAAGACAGATACAGTGGTCGAGTCCTTTATTACACAACTATTACATTCTCACGACGTTTCGATTGCAACACAAGCAATCGTCATCAGGTGTGAAAACCACGGCAAGAAAATTTGAAAAAAGTGGCGTTTTTTTCTTAATGTCAGCACCACGGACAGCAACTGGTGGTTGTTCAGACGGACGAATCCATCTAGTCACGTTCACGCTAACGGTGCCTTTCAGACCGCACTCCGTTACGCTCATAATCAGTTAGTCACGTTCACGCTTACGGTGACTTTCAGACCGCCAGTCGCTGTCCGCGGTGCTGACGTTAAGAAAAAAAACGCCACTTTTTTCCAATTTTCTTGCCGTGGTTTTCACACCTGATGACGATTGCTTGTGTTGCAATCGAAACGTCGTGAGAATGTAATAGTTGTATTTTGATTATTTCATTATTTCCCTTCTACGTGACTTTACCGAAAGAACCAAGAATATGAATCCCTGCAGTCACGAAATCTTTAAATCGAAAAACTATACATGACACACGACACTCGATACTACGGAATAGGGAGAGAGAAATGGATGGACTGGCCCAGCCACCCCTCTGCATCTGGGCGGTGGAGTGCCACTCACGTGGCCACGGTCGCCCTCCGTGTTTCTCCGCGGTGGCGTGGGGGAGGTGGGGGGTTCATCCCTGCACGCGTGGTGTGGTGGGGGTGGGGGGGTGGTTGGGGGTGGGGTGGGGGGGGTGGTGGAGGGTGGTGGGGGGGGTGTGGTGGGGTGGGGGGGTGGGGTGGGGGGGTGGTGGGGGGTGGTGGGGTGGTGGGGTGGGGGGTGGGGATTGGTGGTGGTGTGGGGTGGGGGAGTGGTGGGGTGGTGGGGTGGTGGGGGTGGTGGGAGGTGATGGGGGTGGGGTGGTGGGGGGGGTGGGGTGGTGGGGTGGGGGGGGTAGGCACAGCGGCGGCTCGTCACACAGACAACCCCGCCGACATCCGCCCGACGTCCGCCCGGCGCCCACGAGTGCGGCGCGGGGAGGCGAGCGTGGCGACTCACGTGGGCCACCGGGGCTCGCGCCGTCGGCGGTAGAAGAGCGTGGCCGCCAGGGAGAGGGACACAGCGAGGATCGCGGCCGGGACAACCCAGCTTGCCCATTCCACCGCCGGCTTCTCTGCGTGGCGCAACGATCCCCCGTGTGACGTTAGCGTGCTGCTGTAGCACAACGACAACAACAACCACGACAACCACCGCGACAACAACCACCGCGACAACAACAGGCGCCAGGCTAGGTGCACTTTGAGGCTCGTGCTGCTTGCGCCCAGGCGTTGCGGATTGAGGGAGTGAGATGAAGGGCAGGCAAAGACAAAGTTTGCCCGTAAAGCCCCTAGCAGACTGTTGGGGCAAGTGCTGTGAGCGAGTGTCAGCAACTATGAAGGACGGGAATGCGCCTCTAACTCCTCCTCTGAGCGAGCAGCAATCACCAGATCATCAGCATACATAACGTGGTTGAGCAATAGGGAGCCGTTGCTTGACCGCACCCAGGCAACGATCAGCCTCCCATTGTATAAAAATTCCTCCGGTAGAGCTATTGAAGTCTTCACAAACTACGTGGTCGAATTAGATGTTAAATGATGTGGGAGCCAGAGGACATCCCTGTCGCACCCCAAGGTGTACAGGGAATGGCTCTGACTCCCGGCCACGTAGTTTCACCTGGGGCCTGCTCACCATCATGAAGGTCCTTAATGAGCGTGAGCAGAGGGTCAGGGACTCCGAAAGCACGAAGAACAACCCAGAGCCCAGGCCTACTGATGGTATTATAGGCCTTGACCAGGTCAATAAAGCAGAGATGTAGGTCTTGTTGGAATTCCCTACACCTCTGCTGTAACAGACGGACAGAAAATATGGCATCTGTGCAGGACCGCCCTTTCCTGAAACCGCATTGGGGCTCCGCAAGCCTCTCCTCAGTGTGCCTGGCAAGGCGATGTTGAATAATCCTTGCCAGGACCTTTCCCGGCACACTGAGGAGTGAGATACCCCTGTAGTTGTTACAGTCTGTGCGGTCCCCCTTCTTAAAAAGGGGGACCACTAGGGCATCTTTCCAATCCTGCGGAACCCGTCCAGTGGTCCAGACTGTTGTTATGATGTCATGTTGGGCAGTCTGTGCACAAACGCCACCCTCCCTCAGCATTTCGCTTGGGAGATCATCTCTTCCCGGTGCCTTTCCTGGTCTCAGGCTCTGGATCGCCTTCAGTACTTCCTCAACAGATGGTACCTCAGCCAACCACTCACAGGGGGTGACTTCTTATTCCAATATTTGAGGCACCGCAGCCTCAACAGGGTCATCCCCACTTTTGCCACTTTGTTTTCCAGGCTGAGGGATTTTCCCTCCCCCAGAACCTCACAGAAATGCTCAGCAAATCAGCAAACCTGTTCCTGGGAATCAGAGATTGGATCACCGTTCTTTCCCCTAATGGTGTGGCGCTGCAGGTTTCATTTTTTAAATGGAATTAAAGAGCGATTTGTGATCGCGGGCCATTGTAGCAGACTACATCTCTTCAGAATTTCGTAACCATCCATCCTTGCAGCGCCTCACGGCTCTCCAAACCTCCGAGCGAAGGCTGCTGTAAGCCTCCTCATTCTCCGACATGTGATGCTGTAGCCAATGAAAATAGGCCTGTAGTTTTTTCTCAGCCAGCCTGAACACCTTCTCTGTCAGCCAGGGTCTCTGGGGGACCGTGTACCAAAAGCAGCCATTGCAGCTGCATGTGCCACAGTCCTAAACCTTGCCCATTTCCCCTCGACATCAGGAGTCGGGGACATTGCCAACCACAGCCGCAAGCGATGATTAAATTCTCGCTTGCAACTTTCATCAGCGAGCTGAGACCATGTCACTATGGGTTTGAATGAGGTCCTGGGTGGTGGGTGTATACCCACCACCAGAGTGTAAGAATGGCAGGCACATCGTACAGATGACAAGTCGATGGTCAGTGGGCAGTTTAGCTCCACGGTAGGTTCTGGTGTCAAGGACATGGGCCCACATCGACTGTTCCATCACTATGTAGTCCAGCAGATGTTCTTGCTTGGACCAGGCATGCATCCAAGTCCATGGGCTGCACAAAAATCGAGCAGCCTCCTGCCGTTGTTATTGAGCTGATTTGGCCCATGCCTTTCAATCACTCCAGACCAGGTGCCAGCATCATGACCAACTCGGGCACTGAAGTCACCCAACAGGATGACTCTATCCCGAGGGGCCACTTTAGCTAGCACCTGTGGCAGGAGGTCATATAAGGCATCTGACTCATGGGCCTTGCCTGCTTCCCTCCACGGATGTTCGTCTTCGGTGGGGGCATAAGTAACCACGACCACCAATTCTCGCCTCTGGTTGATGGGAAGGCGAGCCCAAAGTAGCCTGGTGCTTACAGCTTCCCACAACTCACCGCCACACTCACACGCCCCCTTCATTATTTTGTTCAGAAGAAGAGCCATTCCCTGTTGTTTGGCAGCCTCCTGCCCCAAGTAGAGGACTTTCCACCCCTCATGGTGGCAGGAGCCAGAGCCGGTCGACCAGACCTCTTGAATACCACAAAGATCCAGGCGGTACCGGTCCAGCTCCCTACAGAGAAGTGGTAGCCTCTCCTCTGCAGTGAGCGTTCGAACATTCCACGTGGCCACAGGCAGCGGTTTTTTGTTGTTTCTGGATGAGCCCTGAGGGTAAGGATTCAGTCTCCTGGCTCCGCCAAATGGGGTTTGGCCAGGAGACGTCATAGACGCCTGCTCCCCCCCGGGGCCTCCGGCACAAGCTTAATAAAACATTTCATTCGCAGTTTAGTGGTAGATAGTTGAAGGTGGGGGGGTTACCAGCCACTCGCACCCGTCCAGAGTCCCCATTTGGCCGCTGTGCTGGTTACCAACGCCATGAAGGGAAGGCCAATCTAAAATTGTCCCTCACCCCACGGCACTGCCCACCACAGCGTTGCCGTCCGAGGAGGTAGGGGGTTGTTTTTGTTGGACTAGGGACACACATGCACACACACACATGCACACACACGCACACACACGCACCAACATTCAGAGATGCAAGCAAACTTGTTCATGTGTCCAGTTGCCTGTTCGGACCAAAAATAGTGAGTTCAACCGGCATCTACATCTGCAAAACGTGAAGAATCAGTGGCATCTACATCTGCAGAACGTGAATAACCGGTGGCATCTACATCTACAGAACGTGAAGAACCAGTGGCATCTACAGAACGTGAAGAATTAGTGGCATCTACATCTACAGAACGTGAAGAATCAGTGGCATCTACATCTACAGAACGTGAAGAACCAGTGGTATCTACATCTGCAGAACGTGAAGAACCAGTGGCATCTACATCTACAGAACGTGAAGAACTGGTGACATCTACATCTGCAGAACGTGAAGAACCAGTGGCATCTACATCTACAGAACGTGAAGAACTGGTGACATCTACATCTGCAGAACGTGAAGAACCAGTGGCATCTACACCTGCAGAACGTGAAGAACCAGTGGCATCTACATCTGCAGAACATGAATAACCAGTGGCATCTACATCTGCAGAACGTGAAGAACCAGTGGCATCTACACCTGCAGAACGTGAAGAACCAGTGGCATCTACATCCACAGAACGTGAAGAACCAGTGGCATCTACATCTACAGAACGTGAAGAATCAGCGGCATCTACATCCGCAGAACGTGAAGAACCAGTGGCATCTCCATCTACAGAACGTGAAGAATCACCGGCATCTACATCTACAGAACGTGAAGAACCAGCGGCATCTACATCTGCAGAACGTGAAGATCCAGTGGCATCTACATCTGCAGAACGTGAAGAACCAGTGGCATCTACATCTGCAGAACGTGAAGAACCAGTGGCATCTACATCTGCAGAACGTGAAGATCCAGTGGCATCTACATCTACAGAACGTGAAGAATCAGTGGCATCTACATCTGCAGAACGTGAAGAACCAGTGGCATCTACATCTGCAGAACGTGAAGATCCAGTGGCATCTACATCTGCAGAACGTGAAGAATCAGTGGCATCTACATCTGCAGAACGTGAAGAACCAGTGGCATCTACATCTGCAGAACGTGAAGAACTGGTGACATCTACATCTGCAGAACGTGAAGAACCAGTGGCATCTACATCTACAGAACGTGAAGAACCAGTGGCATCTACATCTGCAGAACGTGAAGAACTGGTGACATCTACATCTGCAGAACGTGAAGAACCAGTGGCATCTACACCTGCAGAACGTGAAGAACCAGTGGCATCTACATCTGCAGAACATGAAGAACCAGTGGCATCTACATCTGCAGAACGTGAAGAACCAGTGGCATCTACACCTGCAGAACGTGAAGAACCAGTGGCATCTACATCTGCAGAACGTGAAGAACCAGTGACATCTACATCTGCAGAACGTGAAGAACCAGTGGCATCTACACCTGCAGAACGTGAAGAACCAGTGGCATCTACATCTGCAGAACATGAAGAACCAGTGGCATCTACATCTGCAGAACGTGAAGAACCAGTGGCATCTACACCTGCAGAACGTGAAGAACCAGTGGCATCTACATCCGCAGAACGTGAAGAACCAGTGGCATCTACATCTACAGAACGTGAAGAATCAGCGGCATCTACATCCGCAGAACGTGAAGAACCAGTGGCATCTCCATCTACAGAACGTGAAGAATCAGCGGCATCTACATCTACAGAACGTGAAGAACCAGTGGCATCTACATCTGCAGAACGTGAAGATCCAGTGGCATCTACATCTGCAGAACGTGAAGAACCAGTGGCATCTACATCTGCAGAACGTGAAGAACCAGTGGCATCTACATCTGCAGAACGTGAAGATCCAGTGGCATCTACATCTACAGAACGTGAAGAATCAGTGGCATCTACATCTGCAGAACGTGAAGAACCAGTGGCATCTACATCTGCAGAACGTGAAGATCCAGTGGCATCTATATCTGCAGAACGTGAAGAATCAGTGGCATCTACATCTGCAGAACGTGAAGAACCAGTGGCATCTACATCTGCATAACGTGAAGAACTGGTGACATCTACATCTGCAGAACGTGAAGAACCAGTGGCATCTACATCTGCAGAACGTGAAGAACTGATGACATCTACATCTGTAGAACGTGAAGAACCAGTGGCATCTACATCTGCAGAACGTGAAGAACCAGCGGCATCTACATCTACAGAACGTGAAGAACCAGTGGCATCTACATCTACAGAACGTGAAGAACCAGTGGTATCTACATCTGCAGAACGTGAAGAACCAGTGGCATCTACATCTACAGAACGTGAAGAACTGGTGACATCTACATCTGCAGAACGTGAAGAACCAGTGGCATCTACATCTACAGAACGTGAAGAACTGGTGACATCTACATCTGCAGAACGTGAAGAACCAGTGGCATCTACACCTGCAGAACGTGAAGAACCAGTGGCATCTACATCTGCAGAACGTGAAGAACCAGTGGCATCTACATCTGCAGAACGTGAAGAACCAGTGGCATCTACACCTGCAGAAAGTGAAGAACCAGTGGCATCTACATCCGCAGAACGTGAAGAACCAGTGGCATCTACATCTACAGAACGTGAAGAATCAGCGGCATCTACATCCGCAGAACGTGAAGAACCAGTGGCATCTCCATCTACAGAACGTGAAGAATCAGCGGCATCTACATCTACAGAACGTGAAGAACCAGTGGCATCTACATCTGCAGAACGTGAAGATCCAGTGGCATCTACATCTGCAGAACGTGAAGAACCAGTGGCATCTACATCTGCAGAACGTGAAGAAACAGTGGCATCTACATCTGCAGAACGTGAAGATCCAGTGGCATCTACATCTACAGAACGTAAAGAATCAGTGGCATCTACATCTGCAGAACGTGAAGAACCAGTGACATCTACATCTGCAGAACGTGAAGATCCAGTGGCATCTACATCTGCAGAACGTGAAGAATCAGTGGCATCTACATCTGCAGAACGTGAAGAACCAGTGGCATCTACATCTGCAGAACGTGAAGATCCAGTGGCATCTACATCTACAGAACGTGAAGAATCAGTGGCATCTACATCTGCAGAACGTGAAGAACCAGTGGCATCTACATCTGCAGAACGTGAAGATCCAGTGGCATCTACATCTGCAGAACGTGAAGAATCAGTGGCATCTACATCTGCAGAACGTGAAGAACCAGTGGCATCTACATCTGCAGAACGTGAAGAACTGGTGACATCTACATCTGCAGAACGTGAAGAACCAGTGGCATCTACATCTACAGAACGTGAAGAACCAGTGGCATCTACATCTGCAGAACGTGAAGAACTGGTGACATCTACATCTGCAGAACGTGAAGAACCAGTGGCATCTACACCTGCAGAACGTGAAGAACCAGTGGCATCTACATCTGCAGAACATGAAGAACCAGTGGCATCTACATCTGCAGAACGTGAAGAACCAGTGGCATCTACACCTGCAGAACGTGAAGAACCAGTGGCATCTACATCTGCAGAACGTGAAGAACCAGTGGCATCTACATCTGCAGAACGTGAAGATCCAGTGGCATCTACATCTGCAGAACATGAAGAATCAGTGGCATCTACATCTGCAAAACGTGAAGAACCAGTGGCATCTACATCTGCAGAACGTGAAGAACTGGTGACATCTACATCTGCAGAACGTGAAGAACCAGTGTGATCTACATCTACAGAACGTGAAGAACCAGTAGCATCTACATCTGCAGAACGTGAAGAACTGGTGACATCTACATCTGCAGAACGTGAAGAACCAGTGGCATCTACACCTGCAGAACGTGAAGAACCAGTGGCATCTACATCTGCAGAACATGAAGAACCTAGTGGCATCTACATCTGCAGAACGTGAAGAACCAGTGGCATCTACAACTGCAGAACGTGAAGAACCAGTGGCATCTGCATCCGCAGAACGTGAAGAACCAGTGGCATCTCCATCTACAGAACGTGAAGAATCAGCGGCATCTACATCTACAGAACGTGAAGAACCAGTGGCATCTACATCTGCAGAACGTGAAGATCCAGTGGCATCTATATCTGCAGAACGTGAAGAACCAGTGGCATCTACATCTGCAGAACGTGAAGAACCAGTGGCATCTACATCTGCAGAACGTGAAGATCCAGTGGCATCTACATCTACAGAACGTGAAGAATCAGTGGCATCTACATCTGCAGAACGTGAAGAACCAGTGGCATCTACATCTGCAGAACGTGAAGATCCAGTGGCATCTATATCTGCAGAACGTGAAGAATCAGTGGCATCTACATCTGCAGAACGTGAAGAACCAGTGGCATCTACATCTGCAGAACGTGAAGAACTGGTGACATCTACATCTGCAGAACGTGAAGAACCAGTGGCATCTACATCTACAAACGTGAAAACCAGTGGCATCTACATCTGCAGAACGTGAAGAACTGGTGACATCTACATCTGTAGAACGTGAAGAATCAGTGGCATCTACATCTGCAGAACGTGAAGAATCAGTGGCATCTACATCTGCAGAACGTGAAGAACCAGTGGCATCTACATCTGCAGAACGTGAAGATCCAGTGGCATCTACATCTACAGAACGTGAAGAATCAGTGGCATCTACATCTGCAGAACGTGAAGAACCAGTGGCATCTACATCTGCAGAACGTGAAGATCCAGTGGCATCTACATCTGCAGAACGTGAAGAATCAGTGGCATCTACATCTGCAGAACGTGAAGAACCAGTGGCATCTACATCTGCAGAACGTGAAGAACTGGTGACATCTACATCTGCAGAACGTGAAGAACCAGTGGCATCTACATCTACAGAACGTGAAGAACCAGTGGCATCTACATCTGCAGAACGTGAAGAACTGGTGACATCTACATCTGCAGAACGTGAAGAACCAGTGGCATCTACACCTGCAGAACGTGAAGAACCAGTGGCATCTACATCTGCAGAACATGAAGAACCAGTGGCATCTACATCTGCAGAACGTGAAGAACCAGTGGCATCTACACCTGCAGAACGTGAAGAACCAGTGGCATCTACATCTGCAGAACGTGAAGAACCAGTGGCATCTACATCTGCAGAACGTGAAGATCCAGTGGCATCTACATCTGCAGAACGTGAAGAATCAGTGGCATCTACATCTGCAGAACGTGAAGAACCAGTGGCATCTACATCTGCAGAACGTGAAGAACTGGTGACATCTACATCTGCAGAACGTGAAGAACCAGTGTGATCTACATCTACAGAACGTGAAGAACCATTGGCATCTACATCTGCAGAACGTGAAGAACTGGTGACATCTACATCTGCAGAATGTGAAGAACCAGTGGCATCTACACCTGCAGAACGTGAAGAACCAGTGGCATCTACATCTGCAGAACATGAAGAACCAGTGGCATCTACATCTGCAGAACGTGAAGAACCAGTGGCATCTACAACTGCAGAACGTGAAGAACCAGTGGCATCTGCATCCGCAGAACGTGAAGAACCAGTGGCATCTCCATCTACAGAACGTGAAGAATCAGCGGCATCTACATCTACAGAACGTGAAGAACCAGTGGCATCTACATCTGCAGAACGTGAAGATCCAGTGGCATCTACATCTGCAGAACGTGAAGAACCAGTGGCATCTACATCTGCAGAATGTGAAGAACCAGTGGCATCTACATCTGCAGAACGTGAAGATCCAGTGGCATCTACATCTACAGAACGTGAAGAATCAGTGGCATCTACATCTGCAGAACGTGAAGAACCAGTGGCATCTACATCTGCAGAACGTGAAGATCCAGTGGCATCTATATCTGCAGAACGTGAAGAATCAGTGGCATCTACATCTGCAGAACGTGAAGAACCAGTGGCATCTACATCTGCAGAACGTGAAGAACTGGTGACATCTACATCTGCAGAACGTGAAGAACCAGTGGCATCTACATCTACAGAACGTGAAGAACCAGTGGCATCTACATCTGCAGAACGTGAAGAACCAGCGGCATCTACATCTACAGAACGTGAAGAACCAGTGGCATCTACATCTACAGAACGTGAAGAACCAGTGGTATCTACATCTGCAGAACGTGAAGAACCAGTGGCATCTACATCTACAGAACGTGAAGAACTGGTGACATCTACATCTGCAGAACGTGAAGAACCAGTGGCATCTACATCTACAGAACGTGAAGAACTGGTGACATCTACATCTGCAGAACGTGAAGAACCAGTGGCATCTACACCTGCAGAACGTAAAGAACCAGTGGCATCTACATCTGCAGAACGTGAAGAACCAGTGGCATCTACATCTGCAGAACGTGAAGAACCAGTGGCATCTACACCTGCAGAAAGTGAAGAACCAGTGGCATCTACATCCGCAGAACGTGAAGAACCAGTGGCATCTACATCTACAGAACGTGAAGAATCAGCGGCATCTACATCCGCAGAACGTGAAGAACCAGTGGCATCTCCATCTACAGAACGTGAAGAATCAGCGGCATCTACATCTGCAGAACGTGAAGAACCAGTGGCATCTACACCTGCAGAACGTGAAGAACCAGTGGCATCTACATCTGCAGAACATGAAGAACCAGTGGCATCTACATCTGCAGAACGTGAAGAACCAGTGGCATCTACAACTGCAGAACGTGAAGAACCAGTGGCATCTGCATCCGCAGAACGTGAAGAACCAGTGGCATCTCCATCTACAGAACGTGAAGAATCAGCGGCATCTACATCTACAGAACGTGAAGAACCAGTGGCATCTACATCTGCAGAACGTGAAGATCCAGTGGCATCTATATCTGCAGAACGTGAAGAACCAGTGGCATCTACATCTGCAGAACGTGAAGAACCAGTGGCATCTACATCTGCAGAACGTGAAGATCCAGTGGCATCTACATCTACAGAACGTGAAGAATCAGTGGCATCTACATCTGCAGAACGTGAAGAACCAGTGGCATCTACATCTGCAGAACGTGAAGATCCAGTGGCATCTATATCTGCAGAACGTGAAGAATCAGTGGCATCTACATCTGCAGAACGTGAAGAACCAGTGGCATCTACATCTGCAGAACGTGAAGAACTGGTGACATCTACATCTGCAGAACGTGAAGAACCGGTGGCATCTACATCTACAGAACGTGAAAAACCAGTGGCATCTACATCTGCAGAACGTGAAGAACTGGTGACATCTACATCTGTAGAACGTGAAGAATCAGTGGCATCTACATCTGCAGAACGTGAAGAATCAGTGGCATCTACATCTGCAGAACGTGAAGAACCAGTGGCATCTACATCTGCAGAACGTGAAGATCCAGTGGCATCTACATCTACAGAACGTGAAGAATCAGTGGCATCTACATCTGCAGAACGTGAAGAACCAGTGGCATCTACATCTGCAGAACGTGAAGATCCAGTGGCATCTACATCTGCAGAACGTGAAGAATCAGTGGCATCTACATCTGCAGAACGTGAAGAACCAGTGGCATCTACATCTGCAGAACGTGAAGAACTGGTGACATCTACATCTGCAGAACGTGAAGAACCAGTGGCATCTACATCTACAGAACGTGAAGAACCAGTGGCATCTACATCTGCAGAACGTGAAGAACTGGTGACATCTACATCTGCAGAACGTGAAGAACCAGTGGCATCTACACCTGCAGAACGTGAAGAACCAGTGGCATCTACATCTGCAGAACATGAAGAACCAGTGGCATCTACATCTGCAGAACGTGAAGAACCAGTGGCATCTACACCTGCAGAACGTGAAGAACCAGTGGCATCTACATCTGCAGAACGTGAAGAACCAGTGGCATCTACATCTGCAGAACGTGAAGATCCAGTGGCATCTACATCTGCAGAACGTGAAGAATCAGTGGCATCTACATCTGCAGAACGTGAAGAACCAGTGGCATCTACATCTGCAGAACGTGAAGAACTGGTGACATCTACATCTGCAGAACGTGAAGAACCAGTGTGATCTACATCTACAGAACGTGAAGAACCATTGGCATCTACATCTGCAGAACGTGAAGAACTGGTGACATCTACATCTGCAGAATGTGAAGAACCAGTGGCATCTACACCTGCAGAACGTGAAGAACCAGTGGCATCTACATCTGCAGAACATGAAGAACCAGTGGCATCTACATCTGCAGAACGTGAAGAACCAGTGGCATCTACAACTGCAGAACGTGAAGAACCAGTGGCATCTGCATCCGCAGAACGTGAAGAACCAGTGGCATCTCCATCTACAGAACGTGAAGAATCAGCGGCATCTACATCTACAGAACGTGAAGAACCAGTGGCATCTACATCTGCAGAACGTGAAGATCCAGTGGCATCTACATCTGCAGAACGTGAAGAACCAGTGGCATCTACATCTGCAGAACGTGAAGAACCAGTGGCATCTACATCTGCAGAACGTGAAGATCCAGTGGCATCTACATCTACAGAACGTGAAGAACTCAGTGGCATCTACATCTGCAGAACGTGAGAACCAGTGGGCAATCTACATCTGCAGAACGTGAAGAACCGGTGACATCTACTCTGCAGAACGTTGAAGAACCAGTGGCATCTACATCTGCAGAACGTGAAAGAACCAGTGCATCTACATCCTGCATTAACGTGAAGAACCAGTGGCATCTACCATCTGCAGAACGTGAAGAACCAGTGGCATCTACACCTGCAGAACGTTGAAGAACCAGTGGCATCTACATCCGCAGAACGTGAAGAACCGGTGCATCTACATCTACAGAACGTGAAGAATCAGCGGCATCTACATCGCAGAACGTGAAGACCAGTGGCATCTACCATCTACAGAACGTGGAAGAACAGCGGCATCTACATCTACAGAACGTGAAGAACCAGTGGCATCTACATCTATCAGAACGTGAAGATCCAGTGGCATCTACATCTGCAGAACGTGAAGAACCAGTGCATCTACAATCTGCAGAACGTGAAGAACCAGGGGCATCTACATCTGCAGAACGTGAAGATCCAGTGGCATCTACATCTACAGAACGTGAAGAATCAGTGGCATCTACATCTGCAGAACGTGAAGAACCGTGGGCATCTACATCTGCAGAACGTGAAGATCCAGTGGCATCTACATCTGCAGAACGTGAATAACCAGTGGCCAGTGGCATCTACATCTGCAGAACGTGAAGAATGGTGACACTACATCTGCAGAACGTGAAGAACCAGTGGCATCTACATCTACAGAACGTGAAGAACCAGTGGCATCTACACTCTGCAGAACGTGAAGAACTGGTGACATCTACATCTGTAGAACGTGAAGAACCAGTGGCATCTACAATCTGCAGAACGTGAAGAACCAGTGGCATCTACACCTGCAGAAAGTGAAGAACCAGTGACATCTACATCCGCAGAACGTGAAGAACCAGTGGCATCTACATCTACAGAAGACGTGAAGAATCAGCGGCATCTACATCCGCAGAACGTGAAGAACCAGTGGCATCTCCATCTAACAGAACGTGAAGAATCAGCGACATCTACATCTACAAACGTGAAGAACCAGTGGCATCTACAATCTGCAGAACGGAAGATCCAGTGGCATCTACATCTGCAGAACGTGAAGAACCAGTGGCAATCTACATCTGCAGAACGTGAAGAACCAGTGGCAATCTACATCTGCAGAACGTGAAGATACAGGGCATCTACATCTACAGAACGTGAAGAATCAGTGGCATCTACAATCTGCAGAACGTGAAGAACCAGTGGCATCTACATCTGGCAGAACGTGAAGATCCAGTGGCATCCTATCTACATCTGCAGGAACGTGAAGAATCAGTGGCATCTACATCTGCAGAACGTGAAGAACTGGTGGAATCTACATCGGTCAGAACGTGAAGAACTAGTGGCATCTACATCTACAGAACGTGAAGACCAGTGCATCTACATCTGCAGAACGTGAAGAACTGGTGACATCTACATCGTAGAACGTGAAGAACCAGTGGCATCTACATCTGCAGAACGTGAAGAACCAGCGGCATCTACATCTACAGAACTTGAAGAACCAGCTGGCATCTACATCTACAGAACGTGAAGAACCAGTGGCATCTACATCTGCAGACCGTGAAGAACCAGCGGCATCTACATCTACAGAACGTGAAGAACCAGTGGCATCTAATCTACAGAAAGTGAAGAACCAGTGGCATCTACATCTGCAGAACGTGAAGAACCAGAGTGCATCTACATCTACAGAACGTGAAGAATCAGCGGCATCTACATCCGCAGAACGTGAAGAACCAGTGGCATCTCCATCTACAGAACGTGAAGAATCAGCGGCATCTACATCTACAGAAACGTGAAGCACCAGTGGCATTTACACTCTGCAGAACGTGAAGACCAGTGGCATCTACATCTGCGAGAACGTGAAGAACCAGTCGGCATCTACATCTGCAGAACGTGAAGAACCAGCTGCATCTACATCTACAGACACGTTGAAGGAACCAGTGCATCTAATCTGCAGAACGTGAAGAACCAGCGCCATCTACACTACAGAACGTGAAGAATCCAGTGGCATCTACAATATACAGAACGTGAAGACCAGTGGCATACTACATCTGCAGAACGTGAAGAACCAGTGGCATCTAAACTACAGAACCGTGAAGAATCAGCGGCATTACAATCCGCAGAACGTGAAGAAACGAGTGGCACTCCATCTACAGGAACGTGAAGAATCGCGGCCATCTACATCTACAGACGGTGAAGAACCAGTGGCATACATCTGCGAAACGTGCAGATCCAGTGGCCATCTACATCTGCAGAAACGTGAAGAACCAGTGGCTTCTCATCTGCAGAAACGTGAAAGAAACCAGTGGACATCACAGTCTGCAGAACGTGAAGATCCAGTGGCATTACATCTACAGAAACCGTGAAGAATCAGTGGCATCTACTCTGCAGACGGAAGAACCAGTGGCATCTACATCGCCGAACGTGAAGAACCAGTGGCATCTACATTCAGACGTGAAGATCCAGTTGGAATCTATATATGCAGAACGTGAAGGAATCAGTGGCATCTACATTCTGCAGAACGTGAAGAACCAGTGGCATATACATCTGCAGGAACGTGAAGAACCCGGCATCTACATCTACAGAACGTGAAGAACCAGCGGCATA
>NW_026890985.1:0-8655 GCF_015708825.2 Lethenteron reissneri
CTCAGGTCGCCCGAGCTAGACAAGAGCTAAGGTCAAACACTAAGGCCCCCTAGAGAGGGGACCACCGGGGGGTGAAATCGACGTAGCCCCGACACAAACAAGCTGTGAGAATAATGGCGAGCGAGTGATCTCCACACAGGTTCCAGCAACAACGCCCACAGAAACGGTGACTCCTGGCGACTGGCTGCGGGAGCTGGTGGCGGGGATCACGGGGGCCACGTCGCTGGTGGAAGGGGAGGTAAACGGAGTGCGTACCCGCATCCTACTGGACACGGGGGCGGTGGCCTCGCTCGTGAGCGCAGCGCACTGCAGCGCGATCGGGGTCGACGTGCGTCACCTGCAGGCCCCGGACCGCGCGCTGCACACTGCGAGCGGAGCCGGAATGGGGCTGCTGGGGAAAGCCACCCTAGAGGTCCGCATAGGCAGCCAGGTATGCACGCAGGAGTTCTACGTGTCGAGTGCGTTGTGTCACGAGTGTATCGCAGGCACCGACCTCCTAGAACGGTTGGGACTCAACGTGCAACCCCGCCAGCGATGCGCCACCATGGAGAGCAACGGCGAGCGGATACCGTTCCTGGGACGAGAACCAACGCGCCGCCGCTTTGCACCTGTGGCCGCTATCCTGGCGACGGCAGTCACCATCGGCCCGCTCACCGAGATGCTGGTGCCGGTGGCAACATCCCCCACCGACCCCGCGCTCCGACCATCAGGGGAGGTAATGCTAACTCCTCACCCGGAGTTGGCAAAACGGTATGGGGTTGTGGGATCCGCCACGTTGGTAAACGCAGATGGGGACCGATTGTTTATGCAGATGTTTAACCCCCACAATACCCCCGCGATACTGCGACGGCGCACCCCGATAGCCACAGTACACCCCCTGCACGCACGCCACTCTAACGACTCGGTGTTCGCACTCTGGGCTGAGGACCCCGGTCGTCCTGAGGGTGAGCAGGACCTGGCCTGGCGAGTCGGCCCGACTCCCCGAGCCGAGGTCGTTCCCCTGCTCGACGCGTTACATGTACCATGGGCGGACTTACCTAAGGGAGAGGCCGATCGGCTGCGCGAGTTACTGCGGGAGTATGCCGACGTGTTCAGCGAACACGACTCGGACGTGGGTCGGACCGACCTTGTTAAGCATCAAATTGACACCGGTGCAGCCCGACCCATCAAACTCCCTGCGTACCGAGTGGGCGCACCCGAACGCGCCCAAATCAAAGAGGCAGTTGGGGACATGCTTCGCGATAACATAATTCAGCCCTCGAGCCCCTGGTCAGCCCCGGTGGTACTAGTAACGAAAAAGGATGGGTCAACCCGGTTCTGCGTCGATTACCGTAAACTAAACGCAGTCACGCTCGGCGATGCCTTCCCCATACCTCGCATCGACGACACCTTCGACAGTCTCGCAGGAGCGCGGTATTTTTCCACCCTCGATCTGGCATCCGGTTACTGGCAGGTGGAGATGACGGAGGAGGATCGGCCAAAAACAGCATTCACCACCCCGATGGGCCTGTTTGAGTTTCGAGTGTTGCCGTTCGGACTCACCAATGCGCCCGCGACGTTCCAGCGGCTGATGGAGTTGGTGATGCGGGGCTTGCATTGGGAACAGTGCCTGATTTACTTGGACGATGTGATAGTGTTCAGTAGATCTTTGTCTGAGCATTGGTCCAGGCTTCGAGAGGTGTTCCAGCGACTGCGAGCGGCTCATCTCAAGCTCAAGCCACGTAAGTGTTACATCGCACAACGCGAGGTGGGGTACCTCGGGCATCGCGTCAGCGAGGCAGGCGTGCACACCGATCCGGAGAAGGTACGCGCCGTAGTGGAGTGGCCACGGCCAAGGAATCTGACGGAGATCAGATCATTTTTGGGGCTTGCCACCTATTATCGTCGATTTGTAAAGGGATTCAGCGAGATTGCACGCCCCCTCACCCAACTCACTTCCCCTAAGCACCCCTATCAGTGGACGGGGGCCTGCCAGACGGCCTTCACCACTCTCAAAGACCACCTCACCCACGCCCCCACCCTTGCTTTCCCCGATTTTACCACCGATTTTATTTTGGACACCGACGCCTGCAGCAGCGGGCTGGGCGCGGTGTTGTCACAGGTACAGGATGGGACGGAAAGAGTCATCGCGTACGCCAGCCGGACCTTGAGTGGGGCCGAGCTGAACTATTGCGTGACCCGCCAAGAGTTGTACGCCGTGATTTTCGCATGTAAGCAAGTTCCGGCCGTATTTGTACGGCAGGAGATGTCGCGTACGCACTGACCATTATGCTCTGCAGTTTCTTCTTACATTCAGGAGCCGCGGGGCAGATGCCCGGTGGTTGGCGCAGTTGCAGGAGTACAAACCTGCACCATCGAGTATCGGGCTGGCGGACGCATGCAAACGCGGACGCCTTGTCGAGGCGACCCACGGTGTACGCCGAGACGAGGGCGGAGGAGGCCTGCCCGTGTTTCACGGGTGGGACGCTGCCGGCAGGCACGGACCCCCGAGAGGCCGCGGCCCACTGACCCCCCCCCAGCGAGGGAGAGTGGCAGTGTGCGCCACAGAAAACCCTCACAGGTGGCACTGAGGATCCCGTCGACCGCCCGGCAAGCGCGGGACCCGCGGCTCGGGACCCGATCGGACGGAATCCAGGAGGACGTCGGCTGCGCCTTCCCGGGCCTAAACGACGAGCAGCTGAGACAGACCCAGCAGCGAGATCCGGATCTGGCGGCAGTGGAGGCGGCACTGCGGGAGGAAAAGAGCGCCCTACCAGGACCCTGGATCGGTTTGTATGCCGGTTGTGTGTGCGGAACGGAGTGGTACGGGAGTTAACCGAGGCCGGCCAGCCGGGGTGCATCTGTGTTCCTGCCCAGGTGCGACCCCAGCTGCTACGGCTGGTGCATGACCACCCACTCGGGGGCCACGATGGGGAACGACGCACTCGAGAGACCCTGCGTCGCCAGTATCTCTGGCCCAAATTGGCACAAGATGTGGGCCGCCTGGGTGCAGGGCTGCCGGGCCTGTCAGCAGTGTGGGCAAAAGCCGGCGAGGTACCAGGTACCCCTGAGGCCGTTCCGAGTCAGTCGGACGAATCAGTTGGTCGGAATCGACCTGCAGGGGCCCTTTCCACGATCCCACCGGGGCAACCGATATATTCTCGTAGCGGTGGAATACTTCACCCGCTACCCCGTGGCGGTGGCTATCCCGGATAAAACAGCCCTTGTAGTGGCCCGGGCCTTCGTGGAAAACTACGTACTTAAGTGCGGGATCCCCGAACGAGTCATTACCGACCAGGGTAGTGAATTCGAGGCCGAACTATTTCAGGCGCTGTGCCGAGAGTTCGGGATCCAGAAGGACCGAACCACGGCGTATCACCCCCAGGCGAACGGGATGGTAGAGAGGATGAACCAGACTCTGGCCGGGAAGCTTAAACGCATGGCGGCCGCGAATCAACAGGACTGGGACGAACACCTTCCCTATGCCCTGTTCGCCTACACCACCGCCGTTCACACCTCTACAGGACAGACCCCGTTCCTAATGATGTTTGGTCGCGAGTCTCGCCTGCCCGCAGATCTGCTGTTCGGTGTTCCTCCGCCGCAACGGGAGGAAGGGAGCCACCCCGTGGAGCACTTGCTGGAGACCCTGCGAGGGGCCAGGGCCGAGCCGGCCCGCACGGAGAGGCCGCGCACCAGCGGCAAGAGCAGGGCGCCCGACCCCGTATGGAGCCCCCCTTCTACACTGCGGGCTCCGAGGTGTGGCTGTACACTCCCCGCGTCGGTGCCGGACAGGTGGGGAAGCTGACCACCTACTGGCGAGGACCCTGGATTGTGAGACGGCAGATCTCACCATGGACGGTGCTGATTCAGGGAGGAGAGAGGGGCCGGGAGATGGTGGTCAACATCCGCCGACTGAAGCCGTGGCGAGCAGCCCCCGAGGGGGGGAGCCCCGCCGTCCAAGTACCCCGAAACCCCGGGGTCCCCCCACCCCCCGTGCCCGGGGGCCTCGCGCAGTACATGGGCCCCACGGAGCCCCGGGCTCCGAGGGGCCCCGGGCGGGGCCGGGGGCGACGAGGACGGCGACCCTTAAACCCCACCGCCTCTGAGTTTGTTCCCCAGCCCGCAGGTGCCAGAGGCCGAGGGGAGCCGTTGGAATGGAGGAGGAGACCACCGCCGGAGCCCCAGGAGACGGAGCCGCCACCCCCGAGGCCAGCCACAAGGGCCGGGCGAATCCCGCGGACCCCGCGGCGATACCTCGTGGGGGCAACCCAGGCGAGGTGCTCCAGTCAACCCGGGACGGGGACTGGCACCCCGGGGGGCTATGTGGTGCCACAACGACGGGGCCGCTCTGCCGAACCAGGGAGCCGCCCGGCTTCCCCCACCGCACTGCCCCCCATCACCCGCCCCACATAAGCACACACCCGCACGCATTCCCCCCCCCCCCATAGAGCTGGAAGGGAAGGTCACCTGATCGACCGGTTTTTATCCGAGAGACCCTTATCGGGATTAATTCTCACGGTTTCCGGCGATCAGGGAATTGGATGACCTCCCCGTGCTACGTGGCACCGCGGCGCTGCGGCCGGCCTTAATATGGTAGGTCGTGGCGTGGGGCATTCGGCCACCGCGGTTGAGGCGCATTTCCCCCCACACACACTCCCACGGGTCGACGGGGCGAGCAGGGGAGGCACGGGACAGCATGAATAGCGGGGTCACAGGGGCTGTTGCGCATAGTCATGGAGGGTTGGGATAATTGCGCTTGAGCGCGCAGGCCCCATTGTTAGGGAGGGTAAGGGATTAAGTAGGATTTACGCCTTGCACGCGGCACACTGATTAGCATATCAACAGCACCCAGAACCGCCGTGCGCGTGCCAGAGGATCGCGAGCCCATTGTTTAGCGCAGCATCCCCTTGAAGGTAGGGAGGATAAATAGAGGGGCGCAGAGGGAAAATAGCTCCCTTCTCTCCAGGCCAGCGGACCAGCAGGACTTCCAGCCAGCGACCCGGACGTCCGTGCGACGCATCGAGGTACGCTGTTAGCGCAGAGAGCAGCGAACCTCCGCGGGCACCAAACAGTGAGTGGGAGGTGAAGTAGGGTATCGTAAGCCGATAAATAGGGAATAGGTACAGGTTTAGTGGAATAGGCCAGCCTCGTCGACTCACTGATTACACATCAATTCGCAGGTAGCATATAATAAATCATTAATAGCGAAGCGTGGTCTCGCGTGATCTTGTCGTGCGGTGTGAGCGTGTGGGTGCGCTGTGTGCACCGTGGTTCGCCACGTGAGTGAGCGCTGCGCGGAGCTGAGCGCGCGGGTTGCGCGTGGGTACGCAGTGATTCTGTGGTGCTGCGGCTCGCCTCGGGGGAGCGCTGCGCAGAGCGGTGCGAGAGTGGGTGTCGCGTGTGTTCGCTCCGTGTGTGATACAGGTGCGCGAGTATAACGTGAGTTGAGTTGGAGTGCGCGGAGCGGCGTGTGTGTGGCGTGCGTGCGTTCGCCCCGCGTGGGTTGCAGGCGCGCGATTAGGAAAGGGAAGTATCATAATAGAGGGGGCAGAATACTAATCGGTAATTAACCATGCCCATTACGCGGACCCGCGGTGGAGGGGAATCCGCGGGCGACGGCTCCCACACCATAGGTGAGGAACTTAGCAGCGGTTCGCTTAGCAGCGGGGGGGCGATTGATGATGCTAGCCCGGCCGTTAGCATTATCGAGGGAGGGATCTCGGGGGCTAGCGACCCCCACACGAGGCCCCGTAACGCACATGAGAGCAATCCCGGCCAATTTCTACCGTTTGATGGGGTCTATGTGTGCTGGAAAAGCGTGTGGAAGTTTCGTGACGTTCGGACGATATTTGGCGACACTATAATGAGCGTTTTGCCAGATCCAGGGAATTCGGAGCGAGAGAAACGAGGCCCCGTAACGCACATGAGAGCAATCCCGGCCAATTTCTACCGTTTGATGGGGTCTATGTGTGCTGGAAAAGCGTGTGGAAGTTTCGTGACGTTCGGACGATATTTGGCGACACTATAATGAGCGTTTTGCCAGCTCCAGGGAATTCGGAGCGAGAGAAACGAGGCCCCGTAACGCACATGAGCAATCCCGGCCAATTTCTACCGTTTGATGGGGTCTATGTGTCTGGAATAGCGTGTGGAAGTTTCGTGACGTTCGGACGATATTTGGCGACACTATAATGAGCGTTTTGCCAGCTCCAGGGAATTCGGAGCGAGAGAAACGAGGCCCCGTAACGCACATGAGAGCAATCCCGGCCAATTTCTACCGTTTGATGGGGTCTATGTGTAAAAATTTTGACTTTTTTTGGTGCACGAGCAAATCTGCTGGGAAAGCGTGTGGAAGTTTCGTGACGTTCGGACGATATTTGGCGACACTAAAATGAGCGTTTTGCCAGCTCCAGGGAATTCGGAGCGAGAGAAACGAGGCCCCGTAACGCACATGAGAGCAATCCCGGCCAATTTCTACCGTTTGATGGGGTCTATGTGTGCTGGAAAAGCGTGTGGAAGTTTCGTGACGTTCGGACGATATTTGGCGACACTATAATGAGCGTTTTGCCAGCTCCAGGAATTCGGAGCGAGAGAAACGAGGCCCCGTAACGCACATGAGAGCAATCCCCCAATTTCTACCGTTTGATGGGGTCTATGTGTGCTGGAAAAGCGTGTGGAAGTTTCGTGACGTTCGGACGATATTTGGCGACACTATAATGAGCGTTTTGCCAGCTCCAGGGAATTCGGAGCGAGAGAAACGAGGCCCTGTAACGCACATGAGAGCAATCCCGGCCAATTTCTACCGTTTGATGGGGTCTATGTGTAAAAATTTTGACTTTTTCTGGTGCACGAGCAAATCTGCTGGGAAAGCGTGTGGAAGTTTCTTGACGTTCGGACGATATTTGGCGACACTAAAATGAGCGTTTTGCCAGCTCCAGGGAAATCGGAGCGAGAGAAACGAGGCCCCGTAACGCACATGAGAGCAATCCCGGCCAATTTCTACCGTTTGATGGGGTCTATGTGTACAAATTTTGACTTTTTTTGGTGCACGAGCAAATCTGCTGGGAAAGCGTGTGGAAGTTTCGTGACGTTCGGACGATATTTGGCGACACTATAATGAGCGTTTTGCCAGATCCAGGGAATTCGGAGCGAGAGAAACGAGGCCCCGTAACGCACATGAGAGCAATCCCGGCCAATTTCTACCGTTTGATGGGGTCTATGTGTGCTGGAAAAGCGTGTGGAAGTTTCGTGACGTTCGGACGATATTTGGCGACACTATAATGAGCGTTTTGCCAGCTCCAGGGAATTCGAGCGAGAGAAACGAGGCCCCGTAACGCACATGAGAGCAATCCCGGCCAATTTCTACCGTTTGATGGGGTCTATGTGTGCTGGAATAGCGTGTGGAAGTTTCGTGACGTTCGGACGATATTTGGCGACACTATAATGAGCGTTTTGCCAGCTCCAGGGAATTCGGAGCGAGAGAAACGAGGCCCCGTAACGCACATGAGAGCAATCCCGGCCAATTTCTACCGTTTGATGGGTCTATGTGTAAAAATTTTGACTTTTTTTGGTGCCGAGCAAATCTGCTGGGAAAGCGTGTGGAAGTTTCGTGACGTTCGGACGATATTTGGCGACACTAAAATGAGCGTTTTGCCAGCTCCAAGGAATTCGGAGCGAGAGAAACGAGGCCCCGTAACGCACATGAGAGCAATCCCGGCCAATTTCTACCGTTTGATGGGGTCTATGTGTGCTGGAAAAGCGTGTGGAAGTTTCGTGACGTTCGGACGATATTTGGCGACACATAATGTTTTGCCAGCTCCAGGGAATTCGGAGCGAGAGAACGAGGCCCCGTAACGCACATGAGAGCAATCCCGGCCAATTTCTACCGTTTGATGGGGTCTATGTGTGCTGGAAAAGCGTGTGGAAGTTTCGTGACGTTCGGACGATATTTGGCGACACTATAATGAGCGTTTTGCCAGCTCCAGGAATTCGGAGCGAGAGAAACGAGGCCCTGTAACGCACATGAGAGCAATCCCGGCCAATTTCTACGTGTGATGGGGTCTATGTGTAAAAATTTTGACTTTTTCTGGTGCACGAGCAAATCTGCTGGGAAAGCGTGTGGAAGTTTCTTGACGTTCGGACGATATTTGGCGACACTAAATGAGCGTTTTGCCAGCTCCAGGGAAATCGGAGCGAGAGAACGAGGCCCCGTAACGCACATGAGAGCAATCCCGGCCAATTTCTACCGTTTGATGGGGTCTATGTACAAATTTTGACTTTTTTTGGTGCACGAGCAAATCTGCTGGGAAAGCGTGTGGAAGTTTCGTGACGTTCGGACGATATTTGGCGACACTAAAATGAGCGTTTTGCCAGCTCCAGGGAATCGGAGCGAGAGAAACGAGGCCCCGTAACGCACATGAGAGCAATCCCGGCCAATTTCTATCGTTTGATGGGTCTATGTGTAAAAATTTGACTTTTTTTGGTGCACGAGCAAATCTGCTGGAAAAGCCTGTGGACGGTTCGTGACGTTCGTACGATATTTGGCGACACAAAATTGCGATTTCCCAGCTTCAGGAATTCGGAGCGAGAGAAACGAGGCCCCGTAACGCACATGAGAGCAATCCCGGCCAATTTCTACCGTTTGATGGGGTCTATGTGTGCTGGAAAAGCGTGTGGAAG
>NW_026890986.1:0-32134 GCF_015708825.2 Lethenteron reissneri
GTGACTCTGAAGATGTGATGATTGTGCAAATGTCTTCCACACACAGGGCACAGGAATGGCTTCTCGCCCTTGTGTGTTCTCTGGTGAGTTAGAAGAGTTGATGAGTGTGCAAATGTCTTCCCACACACAGGGCACAGGAATGGCTTCTCGCCCGTGTGTGTTCTCTGGTGACTCTGAAGATGTGATGAGTGTGCAAATGCCTTCCCACACACATGGCATAGGAATGGCTTCTCGCCCGTGTGTGTTTTCTGGTGACTTTGAAGATGTGATGACTTTGCAAATGTCTTCCCACACACAGGGCACAGGAATGGCTTCTCGCCCGTGTGTGTTCTCTGGTGACTCTGAAGATGTGATGAGTGTGCAAATGCCTTCCCACACACATGGCATAGGAATGGCTTCTCGCCCGTGTGCGTTTTCTTATGATCTTGAAGAGTTGATGACCGTGCAAATGTCTTCCCACACACAGAGCACAGGAACGGCTTCTCGCCAGTGTGTGTTCTCTGATGACTCTGAAGATGTGATGAATGTGCAAATGTCTTCCCACACACAGGGCACAGAATGGCTTCTCGCCCGTGTGTGTTTTCTGATGGCGTTGGCAGTTTTCTGAAAGTGAAAATGCTATCCCACATACAGAACACAGGAATTGCTTCTCACCCGTGTGTGTTCTCTGGTGTCTCTTAAGATTTGATTGCCGTGAAAATTCCTTCCCACACACAGAGCAATTCAATGGCTTCTTGCCTCCGTGTGCGTGGGGCTGTGGAGAGCGTCTCTGCTCCATGTGAGCGTAGTAACAGTAGTGGTGTTATCGAGTCAAAAGTACGCTATCGGCCGCAAGGATGTTTAGCGTTTTGGATTTTGTTAACTGCTAAAACAAGAACGACACTCGCGTCTAACCGAGACGCAAAAATATCCCGTAAATTTGACGACGGTCACGTTTAAGATTTTATCCGCGAAAATAGACACTTACTTGTAGATTCACGGTATATCGATGTCTGGAACCCGTCTGAAGATGTCGCCACGAACTCGACGCAAAGTCGCCTAACTGTCGACACAGCAATTGTGCTCGCCAGGCTGCGTTGTCTCGCGGTTGAAGGGCGATCAGCAGAGCGACGAGTCGAGCGTCCAACCTCATCAAGTTCCCTCTCGAAATGGCATTGAGCTCTGCTTCTGAGCCGCCTTATAACTCCCCACCTAGGATCAAATCCTTTGTCTTTCAGGATATTTGCATTCGATTGTTAATTTTGGAAGGCACAATCCGCATGTTTATTAACATACCGAAGGGTAATGTGCCCACTGTGCATCATGCATGAATATGTAAGTGCATCTCAGTGTGTAATTGTGCGCTTATTTTGAATAAATGGAAAAACTTTGTTTTCGATTTAAAGTGAATGCAGAGAAATTAGCATGTAACTTTAGAAAAGGAAGAGAGCCGCCTTCTCGACGAGGGAGTGAAACCCAATAGGTAATATTCTTTTACAGCGTTACAATGGATAGGTTGTAGTTCATAGGTTATAATATTATGTTTCACTATGATAGAGCTTAACATGTGAGAGTATACAATATCAGAGTTGATCAAATGCGACGATCAAGGGCATCAATCGGGTGAGTTTGATCAGAGGCTTTAATCAAAGGCGTCATCCCATCACGGAACACCACTTCCCTGCGTATATCACAGCAACAGAAGCAATTACAGCAGCAACAACAGTAGCGACAACAACAGCAGCAACATCACATTTCGAGGGCGACGCAGCTACTTCAGATTCTGCTGCCCAGCTGTTTGTAGTCGTGACCTGCTCTCGCAGGATCCCACACGTCTTTGGAAATGATTGCGATGATCATGTCTGAGCTGAGAATTAAGTCACTCAAGATTACTTTGTTTAACCATAACTTTAGGTAGGTTAGTGTCATCGGGGCTCTGTGAATATTACTCATGAATGAACTCGCACTCCTGTACGACCGATATTGTACTCATTTTGGTTGATCGAGTAGAACAAGGACCGTGCCATGTCCAGACGAATTCTTATCAACAACAGTGTCCTTAAATATGATGCTAAAATAAATGTTAACACTGGATTAAGCGTGCACCTCTTAACCCCTCCCTCGCATTTACGACTAACGATTTGCATTTGCACGTAACATACATTAAAGCGCATTAAAATGCTAATACGACCATATTGTTATTCTAAAATTTGAATGCGATTCTTGCCCTGTACCCCCCCCCCACCCACAGTTCACATATCCGACCCCCGGTTCGATTGAACAGATAATTTACATACATATCTGTATGTCCCCCAAGTTGCTCCGCCCATGGCGGGGTCAGGTAGAGGTCATAGAGGTGGGTGATGTCATCGCCTCCGTGGGCGATGACTTCACGGAAAGTGACGTCATACTCGCTTGGGGGCAGGATGACGTCATGTCCCGGCGGGATACAGAAGGGAGAGCCCGTGTCGTCATCGGGGTCTGTGCTGAAGTCGCGGCTCGGAGTCAGGTGGAACGGGGAGCCAGGGGCAAGGGAGTCGGGATAGGAAAGAGCGCAGCGCCAGGGCTGGAGGTGGCTGCGCTCCTCGGCCGGCCGTGTTGGCTGAGCCCACGGCCGGCGCAGAGGAGGCAGCACGGGGCAGCCGACTGTGTCGGGGGCACCAGTGGGACCGAGCCCGGGACCCCTCACCCCTGGGAAGTTGTTACACCTGGTGTATGTCAATAACTTTAATAAACCCTCGGCGAACGAACTTAAACCTCACATTCGTCTCCGAGTGCGTCCTGGGAACTTCTCTACATATGTATAATAGTGTACGGGCATGTGAACTGTGCTCGTATGTATGTAATGTGTATGCATGCGCTCCATCTCCCCACATGGACAACGACATTCTAAATTTTTAAAAAATTGAAAACATATTTTAAAATACGTATTTGAAATAATGTGGTGTATATATGTTACCATGTGTGGTTGTTATGAATTTTGTATGTGTATATATACTCTTCTTGGTTCTTTCGGTAAAGTCACGTAGAAGGGAAGTAATAAAATAATAAAAATAAAACATAATAAAACAATTCTCACGACGTTTCGGCCACAACGCAAGCAGCCGTCCTCAGGTGAAAACCAGGTCCGTCGAGGCGACAGAGTCTGAATGAAACAGCACAGCATCAACAGCATCAAAGGGAGCATGCAGCTCCCTTTGATGCTGTTAATCCTGCATAATGCACATGCATATGCAGTACTAATCACATTCCTGCATTTCCCATAAATATGCTAAATTCCTTTTGATATGCAAATTCCTTTGTCAATGCGCCCAGCTTATATATACCCTCCAAGCTCGTGTGCTGTTTCATTCAGACTCTGTCGCCTCGACGGACCTGGTTTTCACCTGAGGACGGCTGCTTGCGTTGTGGCCGAAACGTCGTGAGAATTGTTTTATTATGTTTTATTTTTATTATTTTATTACTTCCCTTCTACGTGACTTTACCGAAAGAACCAAGAAGATGAATCCCTGCAGTCACGAAAGCTTTAAATCGAAATGTATATATACTGTATATAGCATTTCGATTGTAACGATTCATAAGCTCATTATATTATAATGGGTTTGTGCGTGTATTTATATGTAAATATGCCGTCTTTTGCTATTCGATGACATTGAGATGAGACCTTCATCTTGCAGTGTAATACGACCGTGTTGTAATTTTTATCATTTTTATCCGATCCTTGCACGGAGACTATACATACATACTAGCTGTACTACCCGGCTTCGCCCGGGACTTGTATCCACCACGGCCGGCCGCCTTTGTCTCCCCAGTGGCGATGTTAATACGCTACAGCAGTTACTCGTTTGAGGCAGAGTCGACCTAGGGGAGGTTCAAATAATCGTCACCGGTGGTGGCCGTGAGCGGGAATCGAACTGGGTTCGCCGGGTTGGTAGCGCAGCGTAGCGTTAAGCACTACACCCACCGCTCCTCACACACCACACACGCACACACACAGACACACACACAGACACACACACACAGACACACACACACAGACACAGGCAGCACGCTAAGCACTACACTACCGTTCCCCCTACACAACACACGCGCGCGCGTCCATAGGTACACATACACGCGCTTGCTGCAGACACACACGACTTTCAGGGTGCGTAAGGCAGTAAACGACTGAAATAATAAAGCGGCAATGCTGTGCGAGGAACGCCTTAGACCAGCAACACATTTGTGTAATGCGAGCGTAAACACACAAACACATACAAACACATACACACACATACATACACACACATACACACAAACACATACACACACACACATACACACAGACATACACATACACACAAACACACACATACATGCACACAAACACATACACAATACACACACACATACATGCAGACACACAGACAGACACATAACACACATACATACACAGAAACACATACACACACATACATACACACACGCACATGCAGACACGTACATACACACATACATACAGACACGCAGACATACACATAAAGACATACAAAAAAACCCACATACATACACACACACACAAACACATACACACACATACATACACACATACATACAGACATACACAAACACATACACACATACACATGACCCGGCTTCGCCCGGGACTTGGATCCACGATTCCCGGCCGCCTTTGTCTCCCCAGTGACGATGTTCACACACGACAGCAGTTACGCGTTTGAGGCTGAGTCGACCTAGGGGAGGCCCAGGTCCGTTTCAAATAATCGTCAGCGGTGGTGGGCGTGAGTTGGAATGGAACTGGGGTCGCTCAACCAGCTTAATGCCTATTTGTACAAAGAACATATAAAGAATCGATGATAATAACCAGGCTACAGTCCACATTATAGACTGCCAGTACACGCAGTCAGCTTCATAAGCAGGCTAGAGTGTACATGATAGAGTGGCAGTACGCTCACCGAGCTTAATAAGCAGGCTACAGTCTACATGATAGACTGGCAGTACGCTGACCCAGCTTAATGACTATTTGTACAGTGAACATTTAAGTAATCGATTGTTGGCGCGTTGGGTTTAAAAGTAATATTAATTGCACACATTGTGGTGGGGGTGTAGTGAAGAGTAGGAAAAACTTTGATGAATTTACCTCAGAGTGGCGTGGTGGGTGTCAAGGCCTAGTAGCGTGCAGAGCCTGCGGCCTCGCCAAAATTGTCCACCCGGCAGAGGCAGGGTACGGGTGGCGTGCCTTCCCCCCCCTCAGCGCTCCAACAATACTGTGTAATGGCTATTATTTAATTATTTACGGAGCCTATGAAAGTGGCGAAGGCGTGGCTAGCCGTTGGCAGGGGCAACCGCCGTCCAATGAAACTGCAGCCCTTGGCGAAGGCGTCGCTAGCCGTTGCCAGGTCCAATGAAAGCGGCGAAGGCGTCGCTAGCCGTTGCCAGGGGCAACCGCCGTCCAATGAAAGTGCGTATGGTCCGAAATCCACACACACAGACAGACAGACATCTACGATTTTATATATATAGATGAGCAGAGTGTGATTCTAATATGACCACACTGTGATTCTAATGCTTCTAATGAGATTATAATACCTTACCTCCGTTTATATGGTTCTAAATCTAAACACTAGTTCATAGTCTTCTTGGTTCTTTCGGTAAAGTCACGTAGAAGAGACGTAATAAAATAAATCTCATTAGAAGTATTAAAATCGCACTCTACAGATATGTATGTAAATTATCTGTTCAATCGATCCGGGGGTCGGATATATGAACTGTGGGGGGTACAGGACATGAATCGCATTCAAATTTTAGAATAACAATATGGTCGTATTAGCAAATTACTGTACTTGAATGTATGTTATGTGCAAATGCAAATCGTTAGTCGTAAATGCGAGGGAGGGGTTAAGAGGTGCACGTTTAATCCAGTGTTAACATTTATTTTAGCATCATATTTAAGGACACTGTTGATAATAATTCGTCTGGACATGGCACATGCCTTGTTCTACTCGATCAACCAAAATTAGTACAATGTCGGTCATACAGGAGTGTGATTTCATTCATGAGTAGTATTCACAGAGCCCCGATGACACTAACCTACCTAAAGTTATGGTTAAACAAAGTAATCTTGAGTGACTTAATTCTCAGCTCAGACATGATCATCGCAATAATTTCCAAAGAAGTGTGGGGTCCTGCGAGAGCAGGTCCTGACTCCAAACAGCTGGGCAGCAGAATCGGAAGTAGCTGCGTCGCCCTCGAAATGTGATGTTGCTGCTGTTGTTGTCGCTGCTGTTGTTGCTTCTGTTGCTGTGATATACGCAGGGAGGTGGTGTTCCGTGATGGGATGACGCCTTTGATTAAAGCCTCTGATCAAACTCACCCGATTGACGCCCTTGATCGTCGCATTTGATCAACTCTGATATTGTATACTCTCACATGTTAAGCTCTATCATAGTGAAACATGATATTTTAACCTATGAACTACAACCTATCCATTGTAACGCTGTAAAAGAATATTACCCAATAGGGTTTCACTCCCTCGTCGAGAAGGCCGCTCTCTTCCTTTTCTAAAGTTATATGCTAATTTATCTGCATTCACTTTAAATCGAGGACAAAGTTTTTCCATTTATTCAAAATAAGCGCACAATTACACACTGAGATGCACTTACATATTCATGCATGAAGCACAATGGGCACATTACCCTTCGGTATGTTAATGGACATGCGGATTGTACCTTCCAAAATTAACAATCGAATGCAAATATCCTGAAAGACAAAGGATTGGATCCTGGGGGGGAGTTATAAAGCAGCTCAGAAGCAGAGCTCAATGCCATTTCGAGAGGGAACTTGATGAGTTTGGACGCTCGACTCATCGCTCTGCTGATCGCCCTTCAACCGCGAGACAACGCAGCCTGGCGAGCACAATTGCTGTGTCGACAGTTAGGCGACTTTGCGTCGGGAGAGTTCGTGGCGACATCTTCAGACGGGTTCCAGACATCGATATACCGTGAATCTGCAAGTAAGTGTCTATTTTCGCGGATAAACACTTAAACGTGTTCGTCGTCAAATTAGCGGGATTTTTTGGCGTCTCGGTTAGACGCGAGTGTCGTTCTTGTTTTAGCAGTTAACAAAATCTAAAACTCAACGCTAAACATCCTTGCGGCCGATAGCGTACTTTTGACTCGATAACACCGCTGCTGTTACTACGCTCACATGGAGCAGAGGCGCTCTCCACAGCCCCACTCACACGGAGGCAAGAAGCCATTCAATTGCTCTGTGTGTGGGAAGTCCTTTTCACGGCCATCACATCTTCAGAGACACAAGAGAACACACGGGCGAGAAGCCATTCCTATGCCCTGTGTGTGGGAAGGCATTTGCACAATCGTCAACTCTTCAAGACCATCAGAGAACACACACGGGCGAGAAGCCATTCCTGTGCTCTGTGTGTGGGAAGACATTTGCACGCTCATCAACTCTTCAAAATCATAAGAAAACACACACGGGCGAGAAGCCATTCCTGTGCTCTGTGTGTGGGGAGGCATTTGCACAGGCATCAACTCTTCAAAACCATCGGAGAACACACACGGGCGACAAGCCGTTCCTGTGCTCTGTGTGTGGGAAGACATTTGCACACTCATCAAAACGGAAGAGGCATCAGAAGGTCCACGATGATAGGAAGCTGAAATCAAAAGCTGAAATTCAAGGTGCTGCAATGAGTCCTGAAGATAATTCCACCTTCGATCCCATGCAGTTGGATCCCGAGAGATGGCTGGATGTAATGGAGTGGCTCGAGGATCAAACCGAGAGCTAGTGGTGACTGAAATATAATGTTGCATGCGGTTATAGCTATGAAGCTGTCTTGGGTACGTTTGTGTGTAATTCTGACCCTTTGGTTTTGCAGTTTATTGACGTGCAGGTAGTGATTACTTGGTGAAGTGGTGTGATGAGCAGTGGTTGTGAGATGGTTCAATTCCAGACAATATTGTTGTGTTTAAGTCTTCCTGTTGAGCTAAAGTTGGAATGCATCTTTTTACGGTTTTTTTTCAAGTATAAAGCTTTTTTTGGTTGGTAATAATCGACTTTAGGATGACGCGTTCGTTGGACTTCAACATAGACGAACAGTGAACAAACGTGGTGAACTAATAAGGAAATCATGGGGAATGATACTTTAACGCTTTGGTATTCCTGGAACGGAAATGGTTTGCATTGTACTGTAACTGTTTGAACATAGAACATAATACATATTCGGTTGGAGTTTTAACGTAAACATTATTGCAGATTAATAAAAACGTATTTTAACAAATGTTTGTCCGTTTATTTATTTTACAATGTTCATAGCAAAAACGTGTTTTAAGCGAGTTTCAGGTGGAAGATCTTCGTCACACAAATCTGCCCTTAACCGGCAGCATCTTGGCTGTCTCTCCATTAACATGTGTCCCTGGAGGGGAAAGGTCCCCATTACAAATCTATTCGCAACGTTACGGTCCCTAATCATCAAGTATGACATGTGAACTGTAACACTATCAACAATAACAAAAATCATTAAAATACAATAATCTATTAACTAGTTTCATCATTTATAACACCAAAAACAGAGGTACGGTATTATTAGTTTTGAGCAACATAAATGGAGGTTCTTGATTATAATCGCATAATAATAATTATAATCGCACTGTGATAATGCTCATTCATGGTCATTGCAATTATTTCCAAATCCGTGTGGGGTCCCACGAGGACAGGGCACGGCCAAAAAACTCACATAATTAACTCACACTGTTATTAGAAGTATATTATCGCACTCTGCTCATATGTATGTAAAATTTACGTTCAATCGAACCGCGGATCGGATATGCGAACTGTTGGGGGTGCAGGGTTAGCATCGCATTACAATTCTTAGAATAACAATATGGTCGTATGAGCATTTTGCTTTGATTGAATGTATGTTATGTGCAAGTGCAATCGTTAGTCGTAAATACGAGGCAGGGATTAATAGGTACACGTTGCATCCAGTGTTAACGTTTATTTTAGCATTTTTACACACACAGTTATGGTTAAACAAAGTCATCTTTAGCCACTTAATTCTCAGCTCAGACATGATCATCGCAATAATTTCCAACGACGTGTGGGGTCCCGCGAGAGCAGGGCCCGGCTACAAAAAAGGTGCTGAAATGAGTCCTGAAGAAGATTCCACCTTCGAGCCCATAAAGTTAGATCCCGAGAGATGGCTGGATGTAATGGAGTGGCTCGAAAGTCAAATCTAAAGCAACGGATAACTGAAATTATTTTGGGTTTGGTGAGACATATTAAGCCACATTGTGTGCAATTGTGTATGTTTTAGACCAAGTAATAGGTTACACTTGATGTATCAGTGATTTTGATACTCGAGTTTTGCAGTTTGTTAGAATATTTCGTCACGTGCAGTTGGTGGTTTCTGATATCGAATTACTTGCTGAAGTGGTGCGAGGAGTAGTGTTTGTGAGACCGTCCAATTCCTGACAATCTTGTCGTGGTCAAGTGTTCCTGTTGGAATGAGTCTGTAGTTACAACTTTACTCGATATATTTTACTTGTTTTTTCCTTGATATCGCTTTTTTGGATGGTAATAAGCGACTTTAGATAACTGATTTCAGGATTCCACCTTCGATCGTATTTAAATCACACTCTGCGCATATGTATGTATAGTGGACGTGCAAGCAAACTGTGCTCGTATGTATGTATGTAATATGCATCTATGGCCTTTGGACATGCGAACCGGTGGTCGGATATGCGAACGGGGGGTGCAGGATTATGATCGGATTAAAACGATTAGAATATCACTATGGTAGTATTAGAATTACACTGAGCTAGAATGTATGTTAAATGTAGATGCACATCGGGAGTCGTAAATGCGGCCTGGGTGGTGCCAGATTTAGAATCGCATCAAAATTATTAAAATCGCACCATGCTCGTATTAGAATCAAGCTGCCCACTGCTGGTAGAATGTTCCATCTCAATGGAACCGAATAGCAATATACATCTTCTTGGTTCTTTCGGTAAAGTCACGTAGAAGGGAAGTAATAAAATAATAAAAATAAAACATAATAAAATAATTCTCACGACGTTTCGGCCACAACGCAAGCAGCCATCCTCAGGTGGAGAACAGGTCCGTCAAGTAGACAGAGTCTGTATGTCACGCTCCAGGCTTGGAGCGACTATTTATGCTGGGATGGAGGATCGAAGAGCGTCTTGACAAAATAATTTGCATATCAAGAGGAGTTTAGCATATTTATGGGAAATGCAGATATGTGATTTGCATTACTTGTGAAATGCGTAGGAGGTGGGCGGGGGGTTTCAAAGTCATTATGTCCATGCATTATGCAGGATTAGCAGCATCAAAGGGAGGGATTAAGGTCAGAATTAATAATATACAGTATTGATATTGGGCGTGGAGCCTTCAAGCGCAACCTTGCGCATTTTGACCTGGTTCTCGACGTCCGTCCCTCGCCCATGGTAGATTTCGGGGCGTCAAGGGTTCGCACCACAGCCTTGAAGGATTAGGCAGGTCCCTGGCTTCTTTTGAAGAATATGACCAGGATCCAGGCACCGGTTCCTCGCACGTGGCGGATCCTTGAGGCACCCCGGGCCTCTGGGGCTCGGAAACTGTGGGCGTCACAACACATTTCCTTTTGGCGTACGGTTTCCGTTGCCGAGCGCCCCACCACGTCGGACACACCAGACTTGGGCTGTACAGGACATGGGGATGAGCTGTCTGGGTGGGGACGGACATAAGTCTTGAGGCGCGATGGGTGGATGAACCAACGGCGACGTCCTAAATACATTCGTACACACTGCAGCCATTTCACCTCTATGACTTCTACCGTACCTGTCAATTGACTGAGCAACTTGGGGATATACCCGGTGGCACCTGTGGGCAAACAAGCATGCCCTGTCCCCGACCGCCCATGGAAGCACGTGTTTCCACCGCCCCGTGTTCTTTTCATTAGCGGCTTGCAGAAAGTAGAGCCCGTGTCGTAATCGGGGTCTGTGCTGAAGTCGGGGCTCGGAGTCAGGTGGAACGCGGAGCCAGGGGCAAGGGAGTCGGGATAGGACAGAGCGCAGCGCCAGGGCTGGAGGTGGCTGCGCTCCTCGGCCGGCCGTGTTGGCTGAGCCCACGGCCGGCGCAGAGGAGGCAGCACGGGGCAGCCGACTGTGTCGGGGGCACCAGTGGGACCGAGCCCGGGACCCCTCACCCCTGGGGAGTTGGTACACCTGGTGTATGTCAATAACTTTAATAAACCCTCGGCGAAAGCCCTTACACCTCACATTCGTCTCCGAGTGCATCCTGGGAACTTCTCTACATATGTATAATAGTGTACGGGCATGTGAACTGTAATATGTATGCTAACTGGGGCGTGCAGGATTAGGAATTCAATGAAAATTATTAAAATAACACTATGGTGGTATTAAAATTACACTGAGCTAGAGTGTATGTTATATGTAGATACGCATTGGGAGTCGTAAATGCAAACTGGGAGGTTCTCGGTTTAGAATGTCATCAATTAGTATAATAACAACGTGGTCCTATTAGAATCACGCTATCTACAGCTGCCGATGTTCGGGTGGCAGCCGTCGATTCGGGCTCTGCTCTTTCTTTCCTCGCCTGGATGGTGCCGCAGGACGCAGCATCTCTGAAGGTGTTGCAGTTGTTGCTGTTGCAGTTGTTGCTGCTGCAGTTGCTGCAGTTGTTGCTGTTGCAGTTGTTGCTGCTGTTGTTGCTGCTGCTGTTGCAGTTGTTGCTGTTGTCGCTGCTGCTGTTGTTGCTGCTTAATATGCTTCAGTTCCAGTGGTGTTCCGTGATGGGATAACAAACTTTGATCAAATACTTTTATCAAACGAGTCATTACAATTGTAACGATTCATAATTGCAGGGGCTTATGTTGGGTTTGTGCGATTATTTTATATAGTCATACTGAATATTGCTATTTGATGCCATTGAGATGGAACATTCATCCAGCAGTGGACAGCTTGATCCTAATACCACCAAAGTGTGATCCTGCACCTTCCGTTTCACATATCCCACCCTTGGTTCGCACGTCCATATTACATACATACATGTTACATACATACATGTTACATAATACATATTACATACATATATTCATGCATATTACATACAGACATGTTACATACTTACGAGCATAGTGTGATTCTTAGAGGACCACGGTGTGAAGCTAAGAATTCGAATGAGATATGAATAGCACACTTCAATGTGTGGTGTTCTAATCTGTAACACTATTTTATGATGTTATTTTATAGCGTTAAATGTATCGCTCATAGCTTATATTGTTAGAGTTCACAACATTTTAGTTTACTATAACACTAGTTTGTAGTGTTATTTTAAAGCGTTGCAATGTATAGCTCATAGTTTAAAGGTTATATTGTTAGAGTTTATAATGTTAGAGTATGCAATGTGAGTTTACAATTTGAGAGTTTGTGGACGTGCCCGTTCTCGTGGGACTCGACACGGATTTGGAAATATTTGCTATGATCATGTCTGAGCTGGGATGAGCGATTACTGTTTACTTTGATTAATCATAACTGTGTGTATGTTAGTGCAATCGGGGCTTAGTGAATACTGCTCATGAATGAACTTTCGGATATAAATTGAAATCATGTTGGTAGAACAAGTCGCCTGCCTTTTCTAGACGAATTGTTATCTTCAAGTGCGTCCGTAAATAAACTGCTAAAATACACAGCATAGGGAAGGCTGCCTTGTTCGGGAGATGTAGTTTGGATAAGGCTCTGTGGCCGGGTGATGAGACGGGTTCTGAAACAATGGAGTTAAACACTCGCTGCTTGGCCCCGTCGACAGCAGCGAAGGCTGTCATATACCGCCCCATTTACGAGTTGGCTGTATGATGTGTAATCTTTCAATGTTTAGTGTTATCGTTTATAGTATTACAGTTTACATGTTATAGAGTACAGTTTATCCCCGACATACTTCGGGATTAGTGACTGGTACGTTGATGAACGATTAACTACGGGGACCTTTCCCCTCAAGGAACGCGTGTTAATCGGGTAGACAGCCAAGATGCTGCCGGTTAAGGGCACACTTGTGTGACGGAGATCCTCCACCTGAAATTATCTTAACATGTTATTGCTAGGAACATTATAAAATAAAGACCGTACGAAACATTTGTTAAAAATACATTTTTATTCATCTGCAATCATTTTTACGTCAAAACTCGAAGGGAATATTTATTACGTCCTATGTTCACACATTTCCAGTACAATGCAAACCATTTCCGTTCCAGGAAAACCAAAGCGTTAAAGTATCATTCCCCATGATTTCCTTATTAGTTCACCACATGTGTTCACTGTGCGTCTATGTTGAAGTCAAGGCCATATATCCAACGAACGCGTCATCAATGTTCATCCTGAAATCGGTTATCTAAAGTCGATTAATACCAATAAAAAAAAGCTATATACTTGAAAAAACCCGTTTAAAATGTTGAGTAAAGATGTACCTACACACGCATTCCAACTTTAGCTCAACAGGGACACCTAACGACTACAATTGAACCCTCTCACAACCAGTGCTCATCACACCACTTCGGCAAGTAATCCCATAACATTACAAACCACCACTGTGCACGTCATTAAACTCTCACAAAAACTGTAAAACTAAAATTACACACAAAAGTACTCGATACGGCTTAATAGGTATAACCACATGACATATATTTTTTCAGTCACCCCGAGCTCTCTGGTTGATCCTCGAGCCACTCCATTACATCCAGCCATCTCTCAGGATCCAATTGCATGGGATCGAAGGTGGAAACTTCTTCAGGACTCATTGCAGCACCTTGAATTTCAGCTTTTGATTTCAGTTTCCTATCATTGTGGACCTTCTGATGCCTGTAAAGAGTTGACGACTGTGAAAATGTCTTTCCACACGCAGGGCACAGGAATGGCTTCTCGCCCGTGTGTGTTCTCTGGTGACTCTGAAGATGTGAAGACTGTGCAAATGTCTTCCCACACAGAGGGCACAGGAATGGCTTCTCGCCCGTGTGTGTTTTCTCATGATCTTGAAGAGTTGATGCCTGTGCAAATGTCTTCCCACACAGAGGGCGCAGGAATGGCTTCACGCCCGTGTGTGTTCTCTGGTGGTTTTGAAGAGTTGATGAGTGTGCAAATGCCTTCAAACACACAGAGCACGGGAATTGCTTCTCGCCCGTGTGTGTTCTCTGGTGTCTCTGAAGATGTGATGGCCGTGAAAATGCCTTCCCACACACAGAGCAATTGAATGGCTTCTTGTCTCCGTGTGCGTGAGGCTGTGGAGAGCGTATCTGCTCCATGTGAGTGTAGTAACAGTAGCGGTGTTATCGAGGCAAAAGTACGCTATCGTCCGCAAGGATGTTTAGCGTTTTTTGTTAACTGCTAAAACAAGAACGACGTTCGCGTCTAACCGAGACGCAAAAAAATGCCGCTTATTTGACGACGAACACGTTTAAGAGTTTGTCCGCGAAAAAAGACACTTACTTGGAGATTCACGGTATATCGATGTCTGGAACCCGTCTGAAGATGTCGCCACGAACTCTCCCGACGCAAAGTCGACTCGGCAATTGTGCTCGCCAGGCTGCGTTGTCTCGCGGTTGAAGGGCGTTCAGCAGAGCGACGAGTCGAGCGTCCAACCTCATCAAATTCCCTCTCGAAATGGCATTGAGCTCTGCTTCTGAGCCGCCTTATAACTCCCCCCCTAGGATCCAATCCTTTGTCTTTCAGGATATTTGCATTCGATTGTTAGTTTTGGAAGGTACAATCCGCATGTCTATTAACATACCGAAAAGTAATGTGCCCATTGTGCTTCATGCATGAATATGTAAGTGCATCTCAGTGTGTAATTGTGCGCTTATTTTGAATAAATGGAAAAACATTGTCCTCGATTTAAAGTGAATGCAGAGAAATTAGCATGTAACTTTATAATAGGAAGAGAGCGGCCTTCTCAACGATGGAGTGAAACCCAATAGGTAATATTCTTTTACAGCGTTACAATGGATAGGTTGTACTTCATAGGTTATAATATTATGTTTCACTATGATAGAGCTTAACATGTGAGAGTATACAATATCAGAGTTGATCAAATTCGACGATCAAGGGCGTCAATCGGGTGAGTTTGGTCAGAGGCTTTAATCAAAGGCGTCATCCCATCACGGAACACCACCTCCCTGCGTATATCACAGCAACAGAAGCAATACAGCAGCAACAACAGCAGCGACAACAACAGCAGCAACATCACATTTCGAGGGCGACGCAGCTACTTCCGATTCTGCTGCCCAGCTGTTTGTAGTCAGGACCTGCTCTCGCAGGACCCCACACTTCTTTGGAAATGATTTCGATGATCATGTCTGAGCTGAGAACTAGCAGTCGCCGCCCGCTTCGCGGGCGGTGTGTATATGCTTTGTTGGTGGGGAGTTGAAAGTGGCTGGACACAATAGACATGTTTTGGTGATTGTTTTATGTTTATTTTTGTGAGGTTATATGCATTTTTATGAGACGCTCAATCGACAATATTAAAGAATGCAACTTATTCAAATATAGAATGCAACTTATTCAAATATCTGCCGATACACGATATTCTTCGTGTACACTCCGTCTTCCTCCTCGTCGTGAGGTCCCTCAATAAGCACCTTGATGTTGGATCTTGCCGTGACTCGCGATAGTGCCACGTACAGTTGGCCGTGCGAGAAGCATGGCGTTGGTAGATATAATCCCAGGTTGTGAACAGTTTGCCCTTGCGCCTTGTTGATGGTCATCGCGAATGCTGGGACAATGGGGAACTGCATGCGCCGAAGTCGAAATGGGAAGTCCTTCGTGTCCAATTCTCGGCGGATATGGTTGTTCTCAAGCAGCGAGTCCAAGACCAAGTGTGGGTACTCGGAAAGCTGCGGGAGGTCGTCAAAGTCCGACAGAGCCATCCCACCTGCCGTGAGTAACTCGTGGAGGCTGTTAATGGTCTTGAACTTTACCATTTCTTTATTTTCTTTGATGCTGCTAATCCTGCATAATGTACGGGTATAAGTAGTACTAATCACATACCTGCATTTCCCATATCCCCTCCCTTTGATGCTGCTAATCGTGCATAATGCACGGGCATAAGTAGTACTAATCACATACCTGCATTTCCCATATCCCCTCCCATTGATGCTGCTAATCCTACATAATGCACTTACACAAGTAGTACTAATCACATACCTGCATTTCCCATATCCCCTCCCTTTGATGCTGCTAATCCTGCATAATGCACGGGCATAAGTAGTACTAATCACATACCTGCATTTCCCATATCCCCTCCCCACCATGGAGAGCAACGGCGAGCGGATACCGTTCCTGGGACGAGAACCAACGCGCCTTCGCTTTGCACCTGTGGCCGCTATCCTGGCGACGGCAGTCACCATCGGCCCGCTCACCGAGATGCTGGTGCCGGTGGCAACATCCCCCACCGACCCCGCGCTCCGACCATCAGGGGAGGTAATGCTAACTCCTCACCCGGAGTTGGCAAAACGGTATGGGGTTGTGGGATCCGCCACGTTGGTAAACGCAGATGGGGACCGATTGTTTATGCGGATGTTTAACCCCCACAATACCCCAGCGATACTGCGACGGCGCACCCCGATAGCCACAGTACACCCCCTGCACGCACGCCACTCTAACGACTCGGTGTTCGCACTCTGGGCTGAGGACCCCGGTCGTCCTGAGGGTGAGCAGGACCTGGCCTGGCGAGTCGGCCCGACTCCCCGAGCCGAGGTCGTTCCCCTGCTCGACGCGTTACATGTACCATGGGCGGACTTACCTAAGGGAGAGGGCGATCGGCTGTGCGAGTTACTGCGGGAGTATGCCGACGTGTTCAGCGAACACGACTCGGACGTGGGTCGGACCGACCTTGTTAAGCACCAAATTGACACCGGTGCAGCCCGACCCATCAAACTCCCTGCATACCGAGTGGGCGCACCCGAACGCACCCAGATCAAAGAGGCGGTTGGGGACATGCTTCGCGATAACATAATTCAGCCCTCGGCGAGCCCCTGGTCAGCCCCGGTGGTACTAGTAACGAAAAAGGATGGGTCAACCCGGTTCTGCGTCGATTATCGTAAACTGAACGCAGTCACGCTCGGCGACGCCTTCCCCATACCCCGCATCGACGACACTTTTGACAGCCTCGCCGGAGCGCGATATTTTTCCACCCTCGATCTCGCGTCCGGGTACTGGCAGGTGGAGATGGCGGAGGAGGATCGGCCGAAAACCGCATTCACCACCCCGATGGGACTATTCGAGTTTCGAGTACTCCCGTTTGGACTCACCAATGCACCCGCGACGTTCCAGCGGCTGATGGAGTTGGTGATGCGGGGTTTGCAATGGGAACAGTGCCTGATTTACTTGGACGATGTGATCGTGTTCAGTAGATCTTTGTCTGAGCATTGGTCCAGGCTACGAGAGGTGTTCCAGCGACTGCGAGCGGCTCATCTCAAGCTCAAGCCACGTAAGTGTTACATCGCACAACGCGAGGTGGGGTACCTGGGGCATCGCGTCAGCGAGGCAGGCGTGCGCACCGATCCGGAGAAGGTACGCGCCGTAGTGGAGTGGCCACGGCCAAGGAATCTGACAGAGATCAGATCATTTTTGGGGCTCGCCACCTATTATCGTCGATTTGTAAAGGGATTCAGCGAGATTGCACGCCCCCTCACCCAACTCACCTCCCCTAAGCACCCCTATCAGTGGACGGGGGCCTGCCAGACGGCCTTCACCACTCTCAAAGACCACCTCACCCACGCCCCCACCCTCGCTTTCCCCGATTTTACCACCGATTTTATTTTGGACACCGACGCCTGCAGCAGCGGGCTGGGCGCGGTGTTGTCACAGGTACAGGATGGGACGGAACGAGTCATCGCGTACGCCAGCCGGACCTTGAGTGGGGCCGAGCTGAACTATTGCGTGACCCGCCAAGAGTTGTACGCTGTGATTTTCGCATGTAAACAGTTCCGGCCGTATTTGTACGGCCGGAGATGTCGCGTACGCACTGACCATTATGCTCTTCAGTTCCTTCTTACATTCAAGGAGCCGCGGGGGCAGATGGCCCGTTGGTTGGCGCAGTTGCAGGAGTACAACCTGCAAATCGAGTATCGGGCTGGCCGAACGCATGCAAACGCGGACGCCTTGTCGAGGCGGCCCACGGTGTACGCCGAGACAAGGGCGGAGGAGGCCTGCCCCTGTTTCACGGGGGGACGCTGCCGGCAGGCAACGGACCCCCGAGAGGCCGCGGCCACTGACCCCCCCCCAGCGAGAGAGAGTGCAGTGTGCGCCACAGAGACCCTCACAGGTGGCACCGAGGATCCCGTCGACCGCCCGGCAAGCGCGGGACCCGCGGCTCGGGACCCGATCGGACGGATCCAGGAGGACGTCGGCTGCGCCTTCCCGGGCCTGAACGACGAGCAGCTGAGACAGACCCAGCAGCGAGATCCGGATCTGGCGGCCGTGGAGGCGGCACTGCGGGAGGAAAAGAGCGCCCTACCAGGACCCTGGAGCGGTTTGTATGCCCGGTTGTGTGTGCAGAACGGAGTGGTACGGGAGTTAACCGAGGCCGGCCAGCCGGGGTGCATCTGTGTTCCTGCCCAGGTGCGACCCCAGCTACTACGGCTGGTGCATGACCACCCACTCGGTGGCCACAATGGGGAACGACGCACTCGAGAGACCCTGCGTCGCCAGTATCTCTGGCCCAAATTGGCACAAGACGTGGCGGCCTGGGTACAGGGCTGCCGCGCCTGTCACCAGTGCGGGCCGAAACCGGCACGATACCAGGTACCCCTAAGGCCGTTCCGCGTCAGCCGCACGAATCAGCTGGTCGGGATCGATCTACAGGGGCCATTCCCACGATCCCATCGAGGCAACCGGTATATTCTAGTCGCAGTAGAGTATTTCACCCGCTACCCCGTGGCAGTGGCCATCCCTGATAAAATGGCCTTGGTGGTGGCCCGGGCATTCGTAGAACATTACGTACTCAAGCACGGGATCCCGGAACGAGTCCTCACCGACCAGGGTAGCGAGTTCGAGGCCGAGCTGTTCCAGGCACTGTGCCGAGAATTCGGAATCCAGAAGGACCGAACCACAGCGTATCACCCCCAAGCGAACGGTATGGTAGAGCGCATGAATCAGACCCTAGCGGGGAAACTCAAACGTATGGCGGCCGCAAATCAACGGGATTGGGACGAACACCTCCCCTACGCCCTTTTCGCCTACGCCACCACCGTACACACGTCGACGGGACAAACCCCGTTTTTAATGATGTTCGGCCGTGAGTCTCGTTTACCCGCAGATCTGCTATTCGGCGTCCCTTCCGCCCAGCCGGAGGAGGGAAGCCGCCCCGTGGAACACCTGTTGGAGACCCTGCGAGAAGCCTGAGGCCGAGCATACCCGCAAGGGGAAGCCGCGCATCGGCGGCAGGAACAGGGCACCCGCCCCCGCATGGAACCCCCCTTATTCCTGACAGGCGCTAAGGTGTGGCTACACACCCCTCGCGTCGGGGCCGGGCAGGTGGGGAAACTGACGACTTACTGGCGGGGACCCTGGACCGTGGTGCGGCAGATATCCCCCTGGACGGTACTAATTTACGGCGGGGAGAGGGGTCGAGAGACGGTGGTCAATGTCCGCCGCTTAAAACCATGGAAAGCGGCCCCGGCGAGAGAGGACTCCGTCACCCGAAAGCCCCGAAATCCCAGAGTACCCGCACCCCTCGTGTTGGGGGGCCTCGCACACTACATGGGCCCCGCCGGGCCCCCGAGACGCCCCGATCCAGTCCGGAGACGGCGCGGACGACGGCCACTAAACCCTTCCGCTGCTGAGTTTGTGCCCCAGCCCACAGGTGCCGGGGGACGGGGAGAGCCGCTGGAGTGGAGGAGGAGACCGCCGCAGGAGCTACAGAGGACGGAACCACCCGCCCCGAGGCCAGCCACCAGGTCCGGACGGATCCCCCGGACCCCGCAACGTTTCCTCGTGGGCGCGGCCCAAGCGAGGTGCTCCAGTCAACCCGGGACAGGGACTGGCACCTCGGAGGGCTATGTGATGCCGCCGCCACGAAGCCGTTCGGCAGGCACCAAATCCCCGACCTCGCCACCACCAAGCAACGGAGCCGACCCCGCGTCCCCCTCACCTCACCTCACATGAACACACCTGCACTCATTCCCCCCCCCCCCCCCATAGAGCTCCGAGGGGAGGTCGCCTGGCCGACCGGTTTTTATCCGAGAGACCCTTATCGGGATTAATTCTCACGGTTTCCGGCGATCAGGGAATTGGATGACCTCCCCCGTGCTACGTGGCACCGCGGCGCTGCGGCCGGCCTTAATATGGTGTGGTCGCGGCGTGGGGCATTCGGCCACCGCAGGTTGAGGCGCATTTCCCCCCACACACACCCCCATGGGTCGACGGGGCAAGCAGGGGAGGCACGGGACAGCATGAATAACGGGGTCACAGGGGCTGTTGCGCATAGTCATGGAGGGTTGGGATAATTGCGCTTGAGCGCGCAGGCCCCATTGTTAGGAAGGGTAAGGGAGTAATTAGGATGTACGCCGCCAACGTCGCTCACTGATTAGCATATCAACAGCGCCCGGGAACCGCCGTGCGCGGGCTTGGGGTGCGCGGGCTTGGGGTGCACGAGCCCATTGTTCAGCGCAGCATCCCCTTTGAGGTAGGGAGGATAAATAGAGGAGCGCAGAGGGGAAATAGTCTCTTCTCTCCAGCGCCAGGCGACAGGACGCTCTCCAGTCCAGCGACCCGAACGTCCGTGAGACGCATCGAGGTACGCTGCGAGTACGGGATCAACGAACCGCCGTGGGCATCCAACAGGGAGTAAGAAGGTGAATTAGAATCATAGCAGATAAATCGGGAATAGGTATAAAGGTATCAGCGTAGGCCAGCCTCGTCGACTCACTGATTTAACATTAAATTACCAGGTGTCAGATAATAAATCATTAATAGCGAAGCGTGGTCTCGCGTGATCGCGAGTGATCTTGTCGTGCAGTGTGAGCGTGTGGGTGCGCGTGTGTATGCAGTGATCTGTAGTGCTGCGGCTCGCCTCGGGAGAGCGCTGCGCAGAGCGGTGCGTTCGTTACGTGTCGGATACGGATGCGCATTGGGAACGTGCCGCACAGGGCTATACTGCGAGCACGGCGTTTGATTGATGATGTGCGCACGTATGCTCGCAGCGTGGGAGCGCGGCGCGAGGCTGTAACAGTAGGGGCGTCGCGTTCGAATGCCGGCGAAACCGTAGCGGGTAATAGGGAGGTGGGGTAACGTAAACGAAATAGGGGATGCAGGCGGGAGGGACCCCGGGGGCCAACGGCCCCCACAGTAGCTACGCGTCGCTACTCCGCAAACCTCGTCATTCTGAATGATGAAAACTTCTTGACGATCTGTGGTGGAGCCGAAGATGGGCTCGTGGCCCGGATGATCTGTGTTGGAGCCGAAGCCCGGACGATATCTCTGGTGGGCCTTAGCCCGGAGACGAGATGGGCTCAGAGCCCTGGCGATCTGCGTTGGAGCCAAAGCCCTGGCGACGAGGTGGCCCTCGTGGCCCGGATGATCTGCTTTGTATGGATTTTCCTTCGGTTTATATCGGAAAATTCCACTCGGCTTCCCGAGTTGTTCAAAGGCTGTGTCATAAAACCTTCCTGTGGGCTGAACCATCTGCGTCCGTGTGTGTGTCCGTCCGTGTGTTTCGCGTGCGTGTTTGTCCGTGTGTTTATTAGCTTTGAAGAAGAAAGGGGTGGGGGTGGGGGCCTCGTGACGGTGCCACCGAAGTTATCCATTAGCCAGACCGATGATTCGCGTCGAGTTATATAAAAAAAAACATTCGAATCCATGTTTTGTTACTGAATAATATTTGTCGCGAAAACCTACGCGTTAAGCGAGCTTAATTATTCCCTCCCTTGCTCTGGGATCACATCCTTTGTCTCACACAGCTTAAGTTGGTTTGGTTTGGAAGTTGAAATGCGACTTATTTGCTGCTTGGTTATGCCGAAACCGTGTTCACGATGTTTCATCGTGACCCGATCTCTCATGGAAATGTTATTTCCTCGCGTGTGCAATTTTTGCTGTCCGTGTTGTGGGGAGACAAAGGCGGTTGTTTCCACGGTGGGAGCACCCGGCGCATGCGCTTATTTATTCGAAGGCGTGTGTTAATTTCCTTTGAGCCCTTGCCCCAACCTTTATGGGTGTCATTTCCTGGCTTGGTGCCTGTGTGTGGAGATCCTCTCGGAAAGACAAAGGCGGCCGTGTTGCTCGCTTCCCATGGGTGTTGTGTTTGGTTAATTTTGAGAGCCTTCTCCGCCCTTGATTCCTCTTCTACTTTAATTCCGTACTTATTATTTGACTTCTTGTGATTATTTGATCTGATATCCCGGCTAGGAATTTGTTTTGGAGCGAAATAGATGCCATAATTATTCTTTGATGCTTCGGCCCGGCCGTGTAGATATTCTTTAAAGGTAAATAATGTCAGTACTTAATTAACAATGATGGGTCGCGATTCTGGTGCAGACTGTCGTCTGGTTTTCAATTGGAGTGAGGATGGATACTGTTTGCTTAATCTTCATGGTTAAGTTGGTAACTTGTGTATTTAACATGGTTCAAAGACCCATCTGTGCTTTTTGTCGTCAATGCTGTTTCTTTGTTAAGAATATAATTATCTCTTCCTCCGTGTCTGTTGGTTCTGTGGGGTTTTTTTTTTCAAAAGGACGTCCTGCTGACCCCCCCCCCCCCCCCGCCTGCAATTCCCCCCCCCCTCCCTTGTTCCTCTTGTGTGAATTTAGGGGAGTTTTTATTACCTTATTGCCCCCCCTTTCATGTCCTCTTTCCTTTGAAATGAGGTGTGCGCACATCTGTGGTAGTGTGGGGGCCTCTGTGGAAGTGTGGGGGCGTGTTCGTTCCCACGTGGCCGCGTCTATTAAAAAAAAACGATATTATCTATGTTGGCAGAATAATTCTTAAAAAAAATCTACTATTAAAAAAAATAAAAAGGGGGTACATACACAACAGTCCGCCCGTTTGAAAATTATCAGGGGTCGATTTGGCCACTGGCGAATTTTCAAACAAAGTAATGCCCCCTTTTTATGTCATGAATCCCATCAGCCGCCCTTACTCTCGGCGGTTATTTCTTACGACGCGCGTGCACGTATTACAATCTTAACCTGGTTACATCTGAAATAAGCAAAGAAAATAAACAACACGTTAAACATCGATATTGCGTTACATCGGTTCTCATACATCATAACTCCGACGAATATTCAATTTAGTTTTTGTTAAATCCTGGGAAACGCTAGGTAGCGGTTTCGAACGCATTTATGCGTTACCTTCCTCATGTTGCCTGGTTTACCACTTATCACTTTGATAATTTGATCACGGTTTTCGGGTTCGTTTTTGTAGTTTCCTCTCTCACTCTCTCGCGTCGTGGGAGTGTGTGGTGAAAAATTGTGCTGCACGTAACCAGAATTCGCGCACACGACCCACTTTGACACTTGGTTCGTGGCATTCGCTCTCTCTGCGATTACATGCACATTTGCCGAGTCAGTGTGTCGACTTAATTCTGTGCCTCGTAATGTTGCCCTCTTTGTTTTTACGAGTGTGTTAGATTCCAACACGATTCCTGATATGTCATGAACATTCGTCTCCATTTTAGCACTCCGATACACATAATTTTTGGTTTCCCTTGGATATTTTCCATTCAAAGGCTCATGCCTGCGCTCCTCAGGGCGTGTCCCTGCTGTCTGTTTTTGTACTGTCCGATCACGCTTCAATGCAACCCTGTCCTTGTATTCGATCCGCGCGTCATTTACGGGAGCACTGTCCACGTTTTTGCCCGCCCTGTCACTTGCAGCCTGCCTGTATTTCCCAATGAGCTCAGGGTTTAACAAAACTTCAGCATGCGTGGCGCGTATGGGCTGCCCGCTCTCAATCACTGTGGATGGTTCATCACGTATTTGGACCGCATTCTGTGTTATTCCTCTATTCCCTCCTGGTATAGCCGGTGGAGGAATTGGTCGGAATTGGATCGATTGTGTTTGACCTCCCATCCTGCGATTCTCCTGAATGTTCGCATCCATACCTCCGCGGTCTGTGTAACACCTTCCCGCTAGGTGGTTATCTTCCCATCTCTGTGCGTAATTTGAACCTTGCGTGTGTCGTGGGATGGGGTGTTGATATGGTTCTGCTCTGAACCTCTCCCTCCTGCGATTCTCGTACATTTTTGGCCCAGTGTTTCTCCCATTTGGGTGCCAAATTTTTCCTGGATTGTTACCTCGCCATCTTTGTGGGTAATTTTGATCTTGTGTGTGTCGTGGCATGGGGTGTTGGTATGGTTCTGTTCTGAACCTACCCCTCCTGCGATTCCTCTGAAGGTTCGGCTTTGTGCCGCTCTCATTCTCGTGCCAACCTCTCTCTGGGTTATTTTGCCATGTGTGCGTGCGTTTCTGCTCCGTCCTGCATTGTGGGACTGCTCGGTGATTTTTATTCCTCTCTGAGAGGCTGGGTTCCTTATCCCTCTCCCTGTGTTCTGGATCCGAATTATGATTCTTAGCTCTGTACAACCATGCCATGTACGCCTTGCTCTCTATGCGGCGTAAGGATGCGGTTTCTGGATTCAAAACCATCCTCACCCTTTCTGTAATCTCTGGGCTCAAGGATTCAAAAAACATAATTTTGAACATTGTATCTCCTTCGTGGTATTGATTCACATCGCCTGCATAATACGCTCTTTTAAATTGGACGAGGTAGTCATGTGGATCTTGGTCCATGCCCTGGGTCATCGATTTTACAGCATAAAACCCCTCAGTGAGTGTCGAATATTCTCCAAACTTCCGAATCACTGCCAGGCTCAATTGTTTAAAATCATTTCTAACCTTGTGTGGTAGTGACTTTACCCATGGAATAGATTCTTTATGTAAGGTCCGTTTCAACAAACTCGCTTTTTCATCCCGTCTCCTCAGCCCTCTAATCATTGCCTCCTCTTTTACTGTTGCGATATGTGTGTGGATATCCATAGTCTTATTGTGGGGGTCAAAATCGGGAATTCTGACTAGAGCCTTGTCCATCAATTTAAGGGTTTTACTGGTGAATAGGTATTCCGAAAGTTGATTGCCGACAGCGTCATCATCAAACAAGTTATCATCAGGCAATCTGTCACTTTGGTCTGTGCTGTGTCGCTTGTGTTTAAGTGGTGTGCATTTTCTGTGTGCGCGCCCAGTGCCGTGTCGCTCGTGTTGCCATTTTCCTTCAGTTTTTGCCTCTGCCCTTAGTGGAGCATGTCCTGTCGACTTTACTTTAACATTTTTCCTCCCTCTATCTGTGAAGTTGTCAGTCTCACATGTTTTTGTTTGCATATGTATCTCTCCATCCCTTCTCTCGAATTGTGAGGGTTTCCCTTTGTCAATGATTTTTTGTTCGATATCCATAATTTTTGTGCGATTAGTCCCTGGACTCTGTCCACGTACCCAAGAGTGTGATTTAATGTTACTTCCATATTTATTCTGTGGATCAACATCTGTGAGTTTCGCTGGTGTCGCGAGCACTGATTTCTCTCCCGTTTCCTTTCCAAATTTTCCCTCATTCCACAATCCCTGTCTGTATGCCTGTGTGAGAAGGCATGAGTCATGTCCTGCCTTCTCTGCAGTTTTTGCATCGTGTTCGCCTTCGTTACATTTTATCCAGTCAATTAGTTTCCCCCGAGGTGTGTTCGTGTTATCGATACAGCTCCCTTCCCATATGTCTCTCTGACTGTACTGCTTTGTAACAGATTGGTCGGTACGTTTAAATACGAGCTCCCCGTATCCCGTAACCCATTCAAAAATTATTCTTAATCCCAGCATCTCAAAAGTGTGGCGGGAGTTACTTTGACATTCCCTTTCAGAGTGCATATAAAACAATTCTCTCACAGAGTGTAGTCAATTTGACTCGAGCTATCTGTTATTTTCCGATTCAGAGTGCGTACCTCTAACACCATTTATCACAGGATGCAATTGGTTTGATACGGTATTATCTTAATTCCACTCTCTGTTTTAACCTGCTATTCTGGGTTTTAACCTTAGAGGGCGTTTTTTAGTTTTCCGCCCGTTCACAATTACCATGCAATGTTCGATCCTGATATTCTGGTTAACACGAAGTGATTCATTCCATCATCCATGCAAAACACTGTCTGCGAGAGATCCCGGACGACGCCACCCATTACGTTGTATGTGTTGGTATTATGAAATTTTGATGAAAATAATAAAAATTAATAATTTTCCGAAAAATGCGCAAATCGCATTAATTATGTTAATGTGTGTATTAATATGCATAAATTATGATAATGCGTGTAATTATATGCATAAATTATGATAATCACGGAGATAATCGTAGTAATTTATGCGGATGCTTGCGCTTATGTTAATGTGTGCAGTTATGATAATTTGCTTAGTTTCGTTTATCCAAAGTTATCAATCAGGATAACACGATTATCATAGATTCATTTACCGATTATCCTAGTGTGTGTTATGATATTTTAGGTCACCATTTTCATATCTCATCGCAGGCAACAGCTCTTATGAATAAGACAGTTTTGCATGGACTTGGAAAGAACACTCGATATGCTTCTGTGATAACAATTTTATTCTAACAAACACGTGACATTCTATCATGCAGGTCAAACATGCGTCAATAATTCATGGGCAAGATTATGCAATTAACTAATATGAACGACAAAACTTATGCAGTTGCGAAATTATGCAATTATGCAATATGAATAACGAAAACTCTTATGCATTTGACTAAAATGAATGAATAACACTTATGCATTTAACGAATTGAATGACTAGAAACACTTCTATCAATTGTAACCTCTACTTTTCCTACCAGGCATCTCATTAGTTCGTTTTTTTTATCGATCACAATCAGCGACTGGCCGAGTTTGAAACAAGCATGACACACTTCATTTTGCGGTAATAAAAGCACTTATTGTATCCCAGAGGCGAAAGTGTATGCATATACTGGTGGGTGAGGGCGTGTTGCGGGAGAGCTAATCTGGCTCTGTTTTAATTAATTCTTCGGCGAGACTCTTTGACAAAGGAACTGGTTTGACAAGATTTCCTCTGTCTTCTTGAATCTGTATGTTGGGAGTGATACGACCTCTCTGCTGTCTGTGCGAGCGGCAGCTGAGACTTTCTCCGCTGTGAGGTGAGCGGCGGCGCTCGTTCAGAAGACTTTGACTCTTTTTCTCCACGGCGGGATGACGAGTCGGTTTTGGTTGATGCTGGTCGATCTGGGTGTCGCTCGGTGGCGCACGGTGGCGCAAGGTGTCGCTCGTTGTCGCTCGGTGGCGCACGGTGGCGCACGGTGGCGCACGGTGGCGCACGGTGGCGCACGGTGGCGCAAGGTGGCGCACGGTGGCGCACGTTGGCGCTCGTTCAGCGATCTCCGCCTTTCCTGCGGGTTGTTCGCTGGTCGTCACTCTGACGAGGAGCGATGCTTCGTTCGTGGCAGGGTGGACGTTGGCGTATTTGTTGGCTTCACTCGCAGCTCTGCGACTCAGGGTAGCGATTCTTCTCAGGTGGTGCAGACCTCGGCTTGTAGCTACGCGTCGCTACTCCGCAAACCTCGTCATTCTGAATGATGAAAACTTCTTGACGATCTGTGGTGGAGCCGAAGATGGGCTCGTGGCCCGGATGATCTGTGTTGGAGCCGAAGCCCCGACGATATCTCTGGTGGGCCTTAGCCCGGAGACGAGATGAGCTCAGAGCCCTGGCGATCTGCGTTGGAGCCAAAGCCCTGGCGACGAGGTGGCCCTCGTGGCCCGGATGATCTGCTTTGTATGGATTTTCCTTCGGTTTATATCGGAAAATTCCACTCGGCTTCCCGAGTTGTTCAAAGGCTGTGTCATAAAACCTTCCTGTGGGCTGAACCATCTGCGTCCGTGTGTGTGTCCGTCCGTGTGTTTCGCGTGCGTGTTTGTCCGTGTGTTTATTAGCTTTGAAGACACAGATGTGTGTCGTTTCTGGAAGAAAGGGGTGGGGGTGGGGGCCTCGTGACGGTGCCACCGAAGTTATCCATTAGCCAGACCGATGATTCGCGTCGAGTTATATAAAAAAAAACATTCGAATCCATGTTTTGTTACTGAATAATATTTGTCGCGAAAACCTACGCGTTAGGCGAGCTTAATTATTCCCTCCCTTGCTCTGGGATCACATCCTTTGTCTCACACAGCTTAAGTTGGTTTGGTTTGGAAGTTGAAATGCGACTTATTTGCTGCTTGGTTATGCCGAAACCGTGTTCACGATGTTTCATCGTGACCCGATCTCTCATGGAAATGTTATTTCCTCGCGTGTGCAATTTTTGCTGTCCGTGTTGTGGGGAGACAAAGGCGGTTGTTTCCACGGTGGGAGCACCCGGCGCATGCGCTTATTTATTCGAAGGCGTGTGTTAATTTCCTTTGAGCCCTTGCCCCAACCTTTATGGGTGTCATTTCCTGGCTTGGTGCCTGTGTGTGGAGATCCTCTCGGAAAGACAAAGGCGGCCGTGTTGCTCGCTTCCCATGGGTGTTGTGTTTGGTTAATTTTGAGAGCCTTCTCCGCCCTTGATTCCTCTTCTACTTTAATTCCGTACTTATTATTTGACTTCTTGTGATTATTTGATCTGATATCCCGGCTAGGAATTTGTTTTGGAGCGAAATAGATGCCATAATTATTCTTTGATGCTTCGGCCCGGCCGTGTAGATATTCTTTAAAGGTAAATAATGTCAGTACTTAATTAACAATGATGGGTCGCGATTCTGGTGCAGACTGTCGTCTGGTTTTCAATTGGAGTGAGGATGGATACTGTTTGCTTAATCTTCATGGTTAAGTTGGTAACTTGTGTATTTAACATGGTTCAAAGACCCATCTGTGCTTTTTGTCGTCAATGCTGTTTCTTTGTTAAGAATATAATTATCTCTTCCTCCGTGTCTGTTGGTTCTGTGGGGTTTTTTTTTTCAAAAGGACGTCCTGCTGACCCCCCCCCCCCGCCTGCAATTCCCCCCCCCCTCCCTTGTTCCTCTTGTGTGAATTTAGGGGAGTTTTTATTACCTTATTGCCCCCCCTTTCATGTCCTCTTTCCTTTGAAATGAGGTGTGCGCACATCTGTGGTAGTGTGGGGGCCTCTGTGGAAGTGTGGGGGCGTGTTCGTTCCCACGTGGCCGCGTCTATTAAAAAAAACGATATTATCTATGTTGGCAGAATAATTCTTTAAAAAAATATACTATTAAAAAAAATAAAAAGGGGGTACATACACAACAGTCGCCAAATATCGTCCGAACGTCACGAAACTTCCACACGCTTTCCCAGCAGATTTGCTCGTGCACCAAAAAAAGTCAAAATTTTTACACATAGACCCCATCAAACGGTAGAAATTGGCCGGGATTGCTCTCATGTGCGTTACGGGGCCCCGTTTCTCTCGCTCCGAATTCCCTGGAGCTGGCAAAACGCTCATTTTAGTGTCGCCAAATATCGCCCGAACGTCACAAAACTTCCACACGCTTTCCCAGCAGATTTGCTCGTGCACCAAAAAAAGTCAAAATTTTTACACATAGACCCCATCAAACGGTAGAAATTGGCCGGGATTGCTCTCATGTGCGTTACGGGGCCTCGTTTTTCTCGCTCCGAATTCCCTGGAGCTGGCAAAACGCTCATTATAGTGTCGCCAAATATCGTCCGAACGTCACGAAACTTCCACATGCTTTTCCAGCACACATAGACCCCATCAAACGGTAGAAATTGGCCGGGATTGCTCTCATGTGCGTTACGGGGCCTCGTTTCTCTCGCTCCGAATTCCCTGGAGCTGGCAAAACGCTCATTATAGTGTCGCCAAATATCGTCCGAACGTCACGAAACTTCCACACGCTTTTCCAGCACACATAGACCCCATCAAACGGTAGAAATTGGCCGGGATTGCTCTCATGTGCGTTACGGGGCCTCGTTTCTCTCGCTCCGAATTCCCTGAAGCTGGGAAATCGCAATTTTTTGTGTCGCCAAATATCGTACGAACGTCACGAACCGTCCACAGGCTTTTCCAGCAGATTTGCTCGTGCACCAAAAAAAGTCAAAATTTTTACACATAGACCCCATCAAACGGTAGAAATTGGCTGGGATTGCTCTCATGTGCGTTACGGGGCCTCGTTTCTCTTGCTCCGAATTCCCTGGAGCTGGCAAAACGCTCATTATAGTGTCGCCAAATATCGTCCGAACGTCACGAAACTTCCACACGCTTTCCCAGTAGATTTGCTCGTGCACCAAAAAAAGTCAAAATTTTTACACATAGACCCCATCAAACGGTAGAAATTGGCCGGGATTGCTCTCATGTGCGTTACGGGGCCTCGTTTCTCTCGCTCCGAATTCCCTGGAGCTGGCAAAACGCTCATTATAGTGTCGCCAAATATCGTCCGAACGTCACGAAACTTCCACACGCTTTCCCAGCAGATTTGCTCGTGCACCAAAAAAAGTCAAAATTTTTACACATAGACCCCATCAAACGGTAGAAATTGGCCGGGATTGCTCTCATGTGCGTTACGGGGCCTCGTTTCTCTCGCTCCGAATTCCCTGGAGCTGGCAAAACGCTCATTATAGTGTCGCCAAATATCGTCCGAACGTCACGAAACTTCCACACGCTTCTCCAGCACACATAGACCCCATCAAACGGTAGAAATTGGCCGGGATTGCTCTCATGTGCGTTACGGGGCCTCGTTTCTCTCGTTCCGAATTCCCTGGAGCTGGCAAAACGCTCATTATAGTGTCGCCAAATATCGTCCGAACGTCACGAAACTTCCACACTCATTTCCAGCACACATAGACCCCATAAAACGGTAGAAATTGGCCGGGATTGCTCTCATGTGCGTTACGGGGCCTCGTTTCTCTCGCTCCGAATTCCTTGGAGCTGGCAAAACGCTCATTTTAGTGTCGCCAAATATCGTCCGAACGTCACGAAACTTCCACACGCTTTCCCAGCAGATTTGCTCGGGCACCAAAAAAAGTCAAAATTTTTACACATAGACCCCATCAAACGGTAGAAATTGGCCGGGATTGCTCTCATGTGCGTTACGGGGCCTCGTTTCTCTCGCTCCGAATTCCCTGGAGCTGGCAAAACGCTCATTATAGTGTCGCCAAATATCGTCCGAACGTCACGAAACTTCCACACGCTTTCCCAGCAGATTTGCTCGTGCACCAAAAAAAGTCAAAATTTTTACACATAGACCCCATCAAACGGTAGAAATTGGCCGGGATTGCTCTCATGTGCGTTACGGGGCCTCGTTTCTCTCGCTCCGAATTCCCTGGAGCTGGCAAAACGCTCATTATAGTGTCGCCAAATATCGTCCGAACGTCACGAAACTTCCACACGCTTTCCCAGCAGATTTGCTCGTGCACCAAAAAAAGTCAAAATTTTTACACATAGACCCCATCAAACGGTAGAAATTGGCCGGGATTGCTCTCATGTGCGTTACGGGGCCTCGTTTCTCTCGCTCCGAATTCCCTGGAGCTGGCAAAACGCTCATTATAGTGTCGCCAAATATCGTCCGAACGTCACGAAACTTCCACACGCTTTTCCAGCACACATAGACCCCATCAAACGGTAGAAATTGGCCGGGATTGCTCTCATGTGCGTTACGGGGCCTCGTTTCTCTCGCTCCGAATTCCCTGGAGCTGGCAAAACGCTCATTATAGTGTCGCCAAATATCGTCCGAACGTCACGAAACTTCCACCTCCACACTGCTCGTTTCCAGCACACATAGACCCCATCAAACGGTAGAAATTGGCCGGGATTGCTCTCATGTGCGTTACGGGGCCTCGTTTCTCTCGCTCCGAATTCCCTGGAGCTGGCAAAACGCTCATTATAGTGTCGCCAAATATCGTCCGAACGTCACGAAACTTCCACACGCATTTCCAGCACACATAGACCCCATAAAACGGTAGAAATTGGCCGGGATTGCTCTCATGTGCGTTACGGGGCCTCGTTTCTCTCGCTCCGAATTCCCTGGAGCTGGCAAAACGCTCATTTTAGTGTCGCCAAATATCGTCCGAACGTCACGAAACTTCCACACGCTTTCCCAGCAGATTTGCTCGTGCACCAAAAAAAGTCAAAATTTT
>NW_026890987.1:0-18975 GCF_015708825.2 Lethenteron reissneri
CTCTGTGCAGGGTGGCGTCGAGTTTCGCCTGAGGCTTGACGAACCGCGAATTGCGTGCGTCCATCGGTGAACGCGTTGGAAAAGGAGCTCGCTGATTGGCCCAATTTGGCAGCCAATGGGCGCGCAGGAATCGTGAGCACGTAAATGACGTCACGCACCGGGGGGGAGGGGCGGGGTTTGAGAACTGTGACGTCACGCACCCGGGGGGGGAGGGGCGGGGTTTGAGAAATGTGACGTCACGCACCCGGGGGGGGGAGGGGCGGAGTTTGAGAAATGTGACGTCACGCACCCGGGGGGGAGGGGCGGAGTTTGAGAAATGTGACGTCACGCACATCAAATTCGCAACTTTAAATAAATGTTAATTAAATAGAAGCGTTATAACAGAATTTTTTTTAAAATAAATTTTCATTATTAACTGTTTTATTTTTTAATTTGCTAAGGTCACCTTTTATTTATTCCACGAAGGAACATTTTTCTTCTCCATGGGAGAATTGAGAAGCATACATTTAGTAATTTTTTGAATGATTGTTACTAAACATTTTGATTCTAATGATTCTAGCAGGGCTTTTCATTCTGTGAAATATATGATTCTTATAGTTGTACTCTCCATTTAGCTTCGTTCTACTACAAAGTTTCAAGTATTTTTTCATAGTTATTACTTTTAATATTTATTATAAGAGAATTTCAATATAATATTCTGAACATCTGCAGTTTTAGTTAGAAGTTGAATCTTTTCAAGCGAATTTTATGCTAAATTTCAGCTTTCCAACGCCTCCTTTTAATGTATGTTGTCTCCTACAACATCAGAGTACAGCGCCACATTAAATACGCACTACAATGACAATAGTTTAAAGCGATTTGAAGCATTTTTATTTTCAAAATTGAAATATGGTTTTGGGAGGGGGGTCAAAATCGGCAAAAATCGCGTGACGTCATTTATGGACGGCCCCACAGTGTCTGTAAATTAATATTTTATTCTGCCAATATAAACAGGTCCCTGTGGGGTGGGCTGGTAGGACCGAACAATTGAATGGCTATAATAAAATGAAATGGCAAAAAATGGGCGCCAGTAAGTGGATGGAAACGTAGACGTAGTGGAACATAAGAAACAATAAAGTAGTAGTAACCGTTGTGCAAAAAACACTAGTATTGCACAAGTATGTACCCACGTGAGTGCAGCTTGGGCAACACCAGCAGAGTAGCAACAATGTGCACGCTACGCAGCGCCGTGGACCACGCCCCTATCCCTGCTAGCCCCGCCTCCTCGCCCTGGTGCTGTATTCTCGACTGTAGACTCCGCCCCTTCTCGCCAACGGCCCCTCCCCTCATCGCGCTAAGCTCCGCCTCACACCACTTGACCCCGCCCCGCTCCCCCGTGTCCCCGCCCGGTCCCCCGTGGCCCCGCCCCGCTCCCCCGTGGCCCCGCCCCGGTCCCCCGTGGCCCCGCCCCGCTCCCCCGTGGCCCCGCCCCGCTCCCCCGTGGCCCCGCCCCGCTCCCCCGTGGCCCCGCCCCGCTCCCCGTGGCCCCGCCCCGGTCCCCCGTGGCCCCGCTCCATCTCGGTGTCCCCGCCCCCTGCAGCAGTAGCCCCGCCCTCCACCCGCGTAGCCCCGCCCCCTGCCGCTGTAGCCCCGCCCAGCCCCGCCCCCTGCAGCTGTAGCCCCGCCCTCCACCCGCTGTAGCCCCGCCCCCTGCAGCAGTAGCCCCGCCCTCCACCCGCGTAGCCCCGCCCCCTGCCGCTGTAGCCCCGCCCAATAGACCCCTAGCGGGGGAGAGATTCCCAGGCCTGGCTCGGCTGGAGAGCCGCCGACAAGGGGGGATGGGGGGGTAGGGAGTTGTTTTTAATGTAAAAGCTTTAAATGTAAATGTTTCTATTAAAAAAACATCAGGGAATGTAACATTGTTAAACATTTACTCCCTTTTACACACGCGGGGGAACTATACGAAGGGAGAGTTTCAGGCCTAGTTCTAGGCTTTAGGCTTAGCTGTAGCTTTAGGCCGCCGTGAGTTAATTGTTAATATAAATGTTTTAATTATTTATGTAAAAGCTTTAAATGTAAATGTTTCTATTTAAAAGCATCAGGGAATGTAACATTGTTAAACATTAACTCCCTTGCACACACGCGGGGGAACGATACGAAGGGAGAGTTTGAGGCCTAGGTCTAGGCTTTAGGCCTAGCTGTAGGCTTTATGCCGCTGTGAGTTAATTTTAATTTACAAGTTTTAATTAAAAGCTATCTCAGGGAATTATAAGGGAATGTTACACTTCTTTAGCCAGGAAAGCCTCATTAATTTTAATGTTTTAATTAAAGCTATCTGAGGGAATTATAAGGGAATGTTACACTTGTTTAGCCAGGAAAGCGTCACTGAGTCTAAAGGTTTTTGTAGGGTCATGCCAAGTGTTTGCAGTAGGGGGCGATGTTGCTACACGGACGGACGAACGGACGTATCATATTTTTACTGGCAAATGAGGTTCCCATGGAATAAAATAATTGTTTCCCTTCTACGTGAGTTTACCGAAAGAACCAAGAATATGAATCCCTGCAGTCACGAAAGCTTTAAATCGAAATGTAACTTGACGTAATGTGTTCCTGTCTATTGCGTTTAATAAACACAACGCGCACACGCGTAGGAGACACCCGTGTCACTGTCATGCTATTGAAGGGACGTTTAATCTCTTAAACGTGAACACGAAAATCACCGACAGCAATAAACAATAACAACCAATAACACTGGTCAACAAATATAGATAAACACATTGGCGATAGGGCAACACTCGGGCGGATAACGCATTGATGACACTGGTCAACACAAAAAAAAATGCTGGCCTGGACTTTTGCAGCTGTTTTAGACATCTCATTTTGATGCTATCGGCATACCCCATTTTCATTGATTTTACCCGAAATTAACTCTGTCACTTATGATTGCAAGTCGTTGCGAGTCAGTGACTGCTTTAATGTCAAAATACGGTGCTGTATTTTAGGATAGTGTGTTTATGACCAGTGTTATAATCAACGGGCCGCTGACGACGTCCCCTCCTCTCTACAGTTCGGGAACCCGCCGTGGGAACGGGGAACTTGCGGCTCTCACGGCCACCAACCTCCCGTCGTCGTCGCGAGGCAGTCGCCAAACGAGACTCATGCTGAGGGGGGCCCCCCGGGGGGCCGAGCCCCCCTCTGGCCGTCCCCGCTCTCCCGCGCTCTCCGCTCCCGAAGGGACTCGCCAGTCCCACGTCACCTACGCCCCTCGTGACCCGCCGCAGCCTCTCCGTGACCCGGCTCCACCACCCCGAGCCCTCCCTCCCCCCCCCTCCCTTCTCCCCCCCCCTCCCCCCCGCGCTCCCCCGAACCTCCCACTGCAATCCCCCCCTGTGTGCGCGCAGCCCCTCTCCTCCTAGGTTCCTGGCGTTCTCCCTCGGCGTGTGCGTCTGCCGTCGAAACGCCCGCCTCTCCCACCGCTCTCGCGAGTCCCACGAGTGACGCCCCGTGTCCACCGCTCTCGCTCTCCCGGCGCCCTCCGCCCCTCTCCCCCTCGCCGCCCCCCCCCCCCCAGCTCGCGCTCCGGGGCGCTCTCCGCCGCCGCTCTGCGGGGGGGCTCCCGCGGACGGCCTGGAGCGGCCCCCGAGGCCCGCGGACGGCCGTGCGAGCCGGTCCTCCGCCCTCCTGCCGCCTCCGCTGACGCCGCCGCGGCCGCCGCCGCCACCGCCGGCCGGCTCGCTCCATGGCAGATCGCTGCGGCTTCTTGTCGTCGTTGCTGTTGCTGTTGAGGGTTGTGATGCAGCGAGAACAGCTCCCTGTATCATCACCACCCACCACCAACCACCACCACCACCATCACCACCACCACCACCACCATCACCAACATCACCACCACCACCAACCATCACCATCATCACCACCATCATCACCATCACCACCATCACCAACCATCTCCCCATCACCACCATCACCACCATCACAACCATCACCACCATCACCCACCCACCATCAACACAACCATCACCCAACCATACCACCCATACCCCAACCAGTCACCACCATCAACCACAAACCACCACCACCACCAAACCCATCACCCACACCACCATCACCCATCACCACCATCACCAACCACCCACCACCCAACCATCAACCACCCATCACCACCATCACCACCACCATCAACAAACCCATCACCACCATCACCACCATCACCAACCCATCACCACCATCACCACCAACCATTCAACCACATACCACCACCAACCATCACCAACCATCACCAACATCACCACCACCAACCATTCACCAACCAGCCAACCATCACCACCATCCCCACCACCATCACCACATCCATCACCAATACCATCACCAACATCACCACCCCATCACCACCAATCACCAACCACCATCATCACCACACCATCACTAAAAACGCACCATCACCACATCCAACCACCTCACCACCCATCACCACCACCACCACCACCATCACCACCATCACTACCATCACCACCATCACCTACACGGGGGACCTTTGTCTGTGTATAGCTACTAACAGCACTTGCCCCTACAGCCTGCTAGAGGCTACACGGGCACCTTTGTCTGTGTATAGGTGCTACTAACAGCACTTGCCCCTACATCCTGCTAGAGGCTACACGGGGCACCTTTGTCTATGTACTTGATTTGACTCACGGGGGGGGGGGGTAGCAGCCCAGCCCCAGCCGGCCAAGGTGCGACCTCGGCCGGCTGAGCAATCTAGCCGAGACCGGGCACTCCCCGGGACTAGGCCTTACCGCAGGGCTCACCGGCGCAACGCTGCGTCGACGTCTTGGGGAGGGGGTCTTGAGTGATTTTCTCCGTCGTTGTGAGCTCACACACTCAACAATGTCCTCGTGTGGAGTGCAGCAGCAGCAGGAGGAGGAGGTCCGACGTCGCGTGCCGACACCTCGGGCAGGAGGCTGCAGGCAGCTGCGATCTCGTGAGATTGGCAGGGCGCGTTTATAATACGTAGTGCGGATAGGCGACCACGTGACGCGAGTGCGACTCGGATTCCGTAGAACTGATTAAGACTGCGCGCTGCGCCGTAGACTCAACACTGCGGCTCAGCCGACGTTTCAGGTCCCCTGGGGGACGTGCGAGTCACGTGGTGGGGTCTGTGACGTCACGGGGCACACGGCTATGACTGGTCCACTCCTGCCAAGCTCGATAATATTTTTTTCTATATTTTTTATTTCTCGTCACATCTCTACGTCTTAACAGGAGCTTTCAAAAACAGCAACATCGAGAGCGACAAGAGGTCAGTGTACTTCCAGGCTGGTTCACCAATGTGAAGATGTCACAGACACTAACGCTGGGAAGTAACATTTAAATTTGATTTAAAAAAATATTGCGCTTGGAGGAATGCGGGAATCGATCCCAACGTATCTTCTCTTCTTGGTTCTTTCGGTAAAGGTCACGTAGAAGGGAAAGTAATAAAATATAAAAATAAAACATAATAAAATAATTCTCACGACGTTTCGGCCACAACGCAAGCAGCCGTCCTCAGGTGAAGACCAGGTCTGTCGGGGAGACAGAGTCTGAATGAAACAGCACACGAGCTTGGAGCATGTATATAAGCTGGGCGTCTTGACAAAGGAATTTGCATATCAAGATGAATTTAGCATATTTATGGAAAATGCAGGAATGTGATTAGTGCTACATATGCCCGTGCATTATGCAGGATTAGCAGCATCAAAGGGAGAGGATATGGGAAATGCAGGAATGTGAATAGTGCTAATTCATCATCAAAGGAAGGGGGTAGGGGTAGCATTAATCAAGGGAAGGAGTGTTAATAGTATGTAGCTGCAGTAACTAAAACCACCACGTAAACAACTAAAGTATAAACTACATAGCATCATCAGTATACTTACTATACTCTACAATAAGCTGAGTTACTAACTGTAAGTTATACATTACAATTCTACGTCGTAAAATTATATAATATGCTTCCATCTAAACTTATTCGTCTTACATCACACGAGTCTAACACCGGTACTATATACTGCCATAGACAAACCCAACATTAATTATATACTGTATACTATAAACCACTGTGTATTATTCTACTCCCCCTGTGTACACACTGCTATTTATTTACTATACAATTACGATACTATTATTACTTTGTTCATTGTATTAAGCATAGAGGATATGGGAAATGCAGGTATGTGAATAGTACTAATTCAGCATCAGCAGCTACATACTATAACACTCCTTCCCTTTATTAATGCTACCCCTATCCCCTCCATTTGATGCTGAATTAGTTTAGAGAGACAAGACACTTAGAGAGACACGAGTCGTATTGAGGAGCACTCTGTTTTATTGTCGCCTCAAGGCAACGATGCCAGGGGTCAGGACAGCAACAGGCTGCCTGGCCAAACAACGCTGCAGACGATGCCGAAGGTGATGACGTAGACTTGTGCAGCTCCATGGATTCCACTCCAAAACAACCACAATGACAAATTTCGATTTAAAGCTTTCGTGACTGCAGGGATTCATCTTCTTGGTTCTTTCGGTAAAGTCACGTAGAAAGAAAATAATACAAATAAACATAAAATAATTCTCCACCTGAAGATGGCTGCTTGCGTTGTGGCCGAAACGTCGTGAGAATAATTTTGTTTTATTTTATTATTTTATTATTTTCCTTCTACGTGACTTTACCGAAAGAACCAAGAAGATGAATCCCTGCAGTCACGAAAGCTTTAAATCGAAATAAAATTATACAATTTTTTTAAAATTTACTTGCTGTGGTTTTCACACCTGACGATGATGTGCTTGTGTTTGCAGTCGAAAGGTCGTGAGAATTTAATTGGTTTATATTTTTATTACTTTATTATTTCCCTTCTACGTGACTTTACCCGAAAGAACCAAAAATATGAATCCTTGCAGTCACGAAAGCTTTAAAACAAACACTGCCGTTACCTGTGACTGCACTAATCTTACTTGTGTGTGTGTGTGCATTAAAACCTGGATTGTATTTCTGAGGGCAAGAGTTTGGAATGTCCTTTTGGTAAAGGAGCACGAAGTCACATTGCATCCAGACCCCCCTAAACCCTTCTAGATGCAAGTCAAAATTAACAAGTGCAATGTACAGGTTTCCCTCGCTGTCTGCGCTAGTAGAAGATGCGTTTCAAAAAGGGCACACAAAGCGACACCGCACAAGGATACAGCTGTGCCTGCCGAGTAGCGTGGACAGTACACACACACAATCTTGTCCTACATCCGAGCGCGTAGCCGCACGTGACTTAAGTGAAACCGCACTCTCGCGAATTTTGGGGTATGAACGGCTTGCCCCATAAACAGCGCAAAATCGCACAAACAGGAAGCCGTATAATGCGAGGAGAATCTGTAGCTCTTATCTCGCAGACGCAAACTTGGGCTGCGCGTCCTGGGAACACAAATCGGTGTGTAGCCGCAAGTTAATAGCTTCTTGGTTCTTTCGGTAAAGTCACGTAGAAGGGAAATCATAAAATAATAAAAATAAAACATAATAAAATACAATTCTCACGACGTTTCGGCCACAACGCAAGCAGAAGAACAGGTCTGTCGGAAAGGACAGCGTCTGTCTTTCCGACAGACCTGTTCTTCACCTGTTCTTCTGCTTGCGTTGTGGCCAAAGCGTCGTGAGAATTGTATTGTTTAATTTTATTATTTTATTATTTCCATTCTACGTGACTTTACCGAAAGAACCAAGAGATGAATCCCTGCAGTCACGAAAGCTTTTAATCGAAAGATAACAGCCGTTTGAATTTGGGCCACGTCTTTAAATTTCAGGACAATGGGTTTGAGAGTTGTGCAGTGAGGCCAGGATGAAAACATTTCTAGTCCGGCCAATATCTCGTGAAGTCATACAGAATTATAACCAGTCTTGCGTTAAAGTTTACACCAAACACTCCGTGCTATATAACAATAACTAAATGCAGAACGAAACTGCTCCTACAGACTCTAACGAAAAGCATTAAAAACTAAGTTATTCCGATGATTTTCATCCATGTGCTAACAAAAAACGTGCTATTGAATATGGAATAAGGGGCCTTTCACTGTAAACTGTGCCTCAGATTTCAGCCACGGCAGCTGAGTTGTCCTCCGGCGGTGGGTTCAAGTCAGTCGAGCAGGCCATGCTCTTAGGCCGTGGCTGCAGGCAGCGAGCAGTCACTCACAGCGGGCTGCGGCAAATCTCTACGGTGGCAAGTCAGGTCGGCTTACAGCAGACCTCACCTATTGAGGCATGGCGGGTCCTTGTTATACGTGGAGTGAAATGGCAAGTTGAGTTGGCACTTGGGCTGTCAGGGTGGTAGTAGCCCTTTGGCGGTTTGAATGGGTAAGTGCTTGTCCCAGACAAGGCATGGTTTCAGTGGCAAAACCGTGGTAGTGCTCAGAGTTGGGAATGTATCACTCCGCAGACCGTGGCAAGGGGAATGGCTTAGTGGCGGACTGGGACATGTCAATGGCATGTGAAGATTCCAGTGGCTGGTGGCTGTGGCGGGCTGTGGTGGTCCATGGTGATCTCGTGGTGATCTGTGGCGTGCTGTGGTGGTCCGTGGGTGATCTGTGGTGATCCGTGGTGATTTCATGTTGAGTCAGGGTGGAGAGGCGTCAGCCTTGGCTCGTTTCGAGAGGCCAAGATGCAAGGCCGGACCTGATGTGGTTAAAGGGGGGGGGGGTTAGGCTACGACAGTAACACACGTTAACTCACATTCTCAACGATTTTCTAAGTCGTCATTATTTCTGGTGACATGGAGGGGCCATTCGTTCATAGGTGATAACAAAGGACTGCAAACCATCGTGGGATTTTTCATCATTATTGTAAGTTACTCTGAGGATTACACACACTTAGTTGCACGTGACCATTGACTCCTCCAAAGTAAGGAGAAGAACGTCGTCATTTGGAGTCACATTCGATGAAAAAAACATTCTCTTTTTGAAACTTTTTTAGGTTTTTCTTGCTTCCTTGAAGAGTTTTGTCTGCTCCATTAGCATTCCGATACACACACTCATACATGCTCTATCCACTGCGAGATGAGGCCTCTCGAAGCTGCCGCCATCCTCACGCTCGCACAACAATGAATCTAGCACACACACTCGGATATCCTCGCTCCGTCGACCCCGCAAGTGGACGTGTTCCCACTCCGCCGTGAGTGTCGCTCACGGCGAGGTAGCAACACTCGGCACTGCCAGGTGCAGACCATCTCGCGCCTCTCACACCTACATTCACTCCGGAGAGCTACGGTGGTCATTCACTCATCAAGGCTCGATAACAGGAGGACGTTGCTTTCTCTGTGTGCCTATGTTTGTTCCCTCTCTCTATGTATCTCTGTGATATCTGTCTGCTTATATGTCTTTCTATATGTTTCTGGTTCTGTGTTTTTTATCTCTCTCTCTCAAATGTAGTATTCTCAGGAAGAACATAATCAACCAGGTAGGGTGTAGACTGTTATGTTATCCGACTCTCTGTTGTATTAACATTCCATTTCTAAGTATACTAGATTTGTGTTTCTATTTCATTTATTCCTGATGATGATTGCTTGTGTTGCAATCGAAACGTCGTATGCTAGTATTTAATTTATTACTTTCTCTTTATACGTGACTTTACCGAAAGAACCAAAGAGTCATTCCTGTAGTCACGAAAGCTCCAAATTAAGATTGTACTTAGCAGGCTCAAATCCCTGCTTAGCTTCCTAGACAGACCCAGTGGAGGTGAGGCACATCCATGGATGGTTTCATCGTGGGAAAACGTGAAAGGCGTGCGAGTTAGAAACACGTGCGCTTGTGCCGGCCGTGGTTTCGAGTGCTTTGTCCTTACCTGGAGGAACCCACTTGGGTAGAGGCGATGCGGTGGCACGATCCCGCGACGCCGGCTTTCGGTGAACGCGGGCGGGGGGAGGCGCTTCGCTGATTGCCGAGGGGCAGGATCTGGCCCGACATCCGCCCCGGCTCCACGCGCCGCGCCCGTTGTTCTGCTGCCCCTGGCCACGGCGGCTTTGCTCCCTCTCCTGTTGGCGGTGGCGGCGGTGACCCTAGGCACCTTGAACTTCCAGAAGGGCTTCTTGTGGTCGCTGTCATCGCTGTCGGACTTCCCAGCGGACTCCGAGGACTCGCCCGTCTCGTTGTCTGTCGTGTTTTAGACAACATGTGATTACCCGTCGTCGTCGTGGTCGCTGCATTGTGGACACTGTTGTTTCATATTTCTGATCGGTCAGAATTACTTTACCAAATAAAAGCAAGTATTCCAATGTGGTCATGGCACGTATTGAATGTTTGCCAAATATTACTATTGAAAATTTTTTTTGGGAACAATACAGTCGTAGTGATAGTGCTACAGAGTCAACTGAAGCTTCAAATCAAGATTTTATCTCGACTTTGAAAAATCAATAAAGAATACGATACGATTTAGGAAAAACCCAGCAGGAGACTGCTGTGTGGTTTGAACAGAGGGCAACACATGAGCATCCTCAGTGGCCTGGCACTGCCATGCAAAACTAAACAACTTTGTGTCATCAGGTAAGGCCCACTGAGCCAAATGTCTCTTCTTCAGAAGCGACTTGGCTATCACAAATGGTAGCTCAAGAAAGTGGGCAATTATCACGTGGAGATGTATCGCGGCGAAATATTCTAAATGTGAGGGAAAACTGGAGGACCCGGAAAAAATCCACGTGACCACGGGGAGAGACACGCAAACTCCAAATATACAGCAGCAGGCGTCAGGGTCGGGATCGAACGCACGACCTTCTGTACACCAGACGAGGAAGTTAAACATCTCATAGCCACCGTACAAACACATAGATTCCCCGTACAGCCATTCAGAGGCTGTTGTGGCAGCTGCCGTGAGCGAGCACGTATGAAGGTCGGCACGGCATACATGGGGTGGATGGCCAGCACCACGCCTGGAATTGCACCAGTACTCATTTGAGGCTGAGTCGACCTCGGAGAGGCCCAGGACTGGTTCATATAATCTTACTGGTGTTGGCAGTGAGCATCATACATGTCCACACACGTGCAAACATACAGAAAGCCACAAATCTGTAGAGTCTCATACCGGGTGTCGTCCGTGTTGACGGTGGCACTGCCCACGGCTTCCTGTGAACTCTCCCGTGAAGACGCCACGACTTCCGTCTGATCAGCAGCCGGGGCAAGGACCTCCTTGAGCTCCCTCTCAAGAGACGCTCGTCGTCCAGGGACGGTCTGCGCAGAGTGGTGCAAAGTGCGGTTGCAACGACGACAATGCACAGAGGTTGTGTGGCAGTGCAATCTTCTTCTTCTTATATAAGAGTCTCCGCGCGCTTGCGGGGATTTGGCTCTCGGACGGTGGGCTTCACGTAGAAATAACATTGCCGGCCGGCACGCCCTAAGCCCCGCGGTGGGAATAGGCTATTCCGTTTTCCCATCCGTAAAGTTTAAAGTTGTTTAATTAACACATTTGTGCGGTTTCTATTATTAATAACTTACTTATTGCTCGACATCGACCGTACCAACTGACGCCAATTGCGTGGGGGGGGGGGGGTAGACACTGCCAAGTGATGCGCGTTCACACGAGCTCATTTCCTTTTACGCGTTTTACAGCAGGCAAGACTTACATACGTAACTCTGCGGTTATTTCTTCACAGTGTCATGTCCTCTTCGCCCCCCCCCCAACACGATGCGTCCACTTTATACTACAGACTCCGTAGATAATAATATTTTACTGCTTACATACCATTATTCTTGCACGGGCGGGGGATGCTGGGGGGGGGGTAGCGGCCCAGCCCCTAGCCTGGCAACGTGCCAACTCCGCCGCCTCGCCAATGTAGGCCAGGACGGGGGATAAGCATGGCACAAGGCCTCAACACGCCTATGCTAAGTACAGAGTTCCTTGCTTCTTACGCTAACAACTCAAGCCCATTGTTTACTATTGTTAAACACATTAGTTGACAAACATTACAATAATAATGTTTGTGTGCTGATAAGAAATATGCTTCATTGCTTAATATTATGAAACAAATACGTTGCCAGATATTACTATATATATCTTTGTGTGCACATACCGACTCTGGTTCATTGTTTATCTTTCATTTACACTTATCTCTACTTATTTCTTAAATGCATTTCTATTGTTTCCATCGCTCACGTCACGCTATTTACTCATACGTAGTACTGCGATACTGATAGCTGTGCCATCATCGGGGATTGTTGTGCCCATCGATGTGTGTGTATGAGTCCACGTGTGTGTCTTTGAGTCCATATGTTTGTGCGTGTAGAGCCATGCGTGTCTTTAACTCCATGCCTGTCTTTTTCGAACGGACAACGCCCGATGTGTGTGTGTACGTCAAAGTGTTTGTGTGTGTGTGTCAGTCCAAGGGTGCGTGTAAGTCCATTTGTGTGCGTATCAGTAGCTGTGTGTGTGTTATTCCATGTGTGTGTGTTAGTTCATGTGTGTGTGTGTTAGTCCATGTGTGTGCATGGCTCCATCTGAGTGTGTAAGTCAATGTGCATTCGTGTGTCTATGTGTGTCAGTCGATGTATATGTGTGTTAGTCCATATGTGTGTTGTAAGTCCACATGTGTGTGTAAGTCCATACATGTGTGTGTGTCTCACTCGATGTGTGTGTGTAAGTCGATATGTGTGTGTTAATCCATGTGTGTGTCAGTCTATGTATGTGTGTGTAAGTATATGTGCGTGTAAGTACATGTGTGTGGGGAGCGGTAGTGTAGCGGTTAGCGCTACGCTGCACTACGAACCTGGCGACCCGGGTTCGATTCCCGCTCACGGCTAACACCAGTGACGATTATCTGAACCGGTCCTGGGCATCCTCTAGGTCGACTCAGCCTTAAATGAGTACCTGGTGCGGTGTGTAAACATCGCCACTGGGGACAAAGGCGGTCGGGCGTGGTGCTGGCCACCCACCCCCTCGTGTACCGTTCCGGCCTTCCTAGGTGCTCGCTAACACCACTTGCCCCTACAGTCTGTTAAGGCTATAAGGGGGATCTTTGTTTATGTCAATGTGTGTTAGTGCACGTATGTCTGTGTGTGATTCCATGTGTGTGTGTGAGTTGCTGTATGTGTGTACGTCCATATATGTGTGTGTAACTCCATGTGGGTGTATCTAAAGTGGATGTCTATGCGTGTGTGAGTCCATATGTATCTGTGTGTCAGTCCATGTGTGTGTCTTAGTCCATATGTGTGTGTGTAAGTACACCCAATTCAAGAGCCGAATGGCTCACAGGGCTATACCTAATAAATGAACTTGAACTTTAAATGTGTGTTTACGTCAATGTGTGTGTGTCAGTCCACGTATGTCTGTGTGTGAGTCGGTGTGTATGTGTGTGTGAGTCCCTGTATGTGTGCACATCGATATGTGTGTGTAACTCCACGTTGTATGTCACGTGGATGTCTATGTGTGTGAGTCCATATATGTGTGTAAGTCGATGTGTTTGTGAGTCGATATATGTGTGCGTCTCAGCCCATGTGCGTGTGTGTTAGTCGCTTTGTGTGCGTTGCTCCATGTGAGTAAGTGTAAGTCCATTTCTTTGCGTGTCTGTAGGTCCATGTGTGCGTGCGAGTGAATGTATGTGCTTTATTGACCTGCTCAAGGCCTATGATACCATCAGTAGGCCTGGCCTCTGGGTTGTTCTTCGTGCTTTCGGAGTCCCTCACCCTTTGCTCACGATCCTTAGGACCTTCATGATGGTGAGCGGCCCCACGTCAAACTACGTGGCCGTCAGTCAGAGCCATTCCCTCTACACCTTGGGGTGACAGGGATGTCCTCTGGCTCCCACATTATTTTACATATCTTTTGACCACGTAGTTCGTGAAGCCTTCAGTGACCTATACCGGTGGAATTACCATATGGTACAGATACAATAAGAGGCTGATCGACGCCCGGGTGCGGTCAAGGGATGCCTCCCTATTGCTCAACCATGTTATGTATGCCGATGCTCTGGTGATTGCTGCTCACTGCTGCTGAACCTGGAGCTTGTCACTAAGAGGTGGGCCTCACCATCAGCCCCACCAAAACTAACCATCTGCCTGGGTATTTTATACCATCGAACAATCCAGCCCCACAACTCACAATTGGTGATGCGGCAGTTGTGGAGAGTTGGAGAGATTCCCATACCTGGCCAGTGTGCTCATGACCGGCTCCGGTTTGACAGCAGAGGTCTCACTCCAAATTAGTCGGGCGCCATTATCTTTTCATCGGCTGCGTAACGCTGTGTGGAAGCTACCTGGTCTCTCGCTCCGCATGAAGCACCAGGTCTTCTCAGCCACGGTAATTCCCTCCCTTCTCTACGCTTGCAAAACATGCACCCCCCTAATAGAACATCTTCGCCGGCTACAAACATTTAGGCTGGCCTGCTAACGATACATCCTGCACTTAACCATATGTGTGTGCATCTAAGTCGATGTGTTTCTATGTGTGTAGGTCGATGTCTGTGTGTAAGTCTACATGTGTGTCTGCCTTTTTCGCCCGGGCAACGCCGGGTACTTACCGCTAGTAATGTTATAAATAAGAGGTTGCTACATAACATGATGGAGCAGCTGGAAGGAGTGAATCCAAACTAGGCATGGAAGGAATTTCCCTCCTGATGGTTTCATGAATTGCCATGATTTAGGATTGCAATTCGGCTCAAGAATCTGTTCTTTCGTTACCATTGCAGTGGCTGTCGGAAGCAACTGCGAATCCATGAGATGCAATAGAAACAATACAACAACGCTGACTTGTAAAACAATGACGAGGCGATGCACTCCATCTGGTGAGCGTCTCTAAGGGACATGCATTTACATCATGTCATGACGTAACGGCACAATAATAGTAATGTAGTAGTGTGTAGTGTATAGCAGTATAGTGTAGTGTATAGTAGTGTAGTGTATAGTGTAGTGTATAGTAGTGTATGTCTAGTAGTGTATAGTGTAGTGTATAGTAGTGTACAGTGTAGTGTATAGTAGTGTATAGTAGTGTATAGTAGTGTACAGTGGAGTGTATAGTGTAGTGTATAGTAGTGTAGTGTATAGTAGTGTAGTGTCTAGTAGTGTATAGTGTAGTGTATAGTAGAGTAGTGTATAGTGTAGTGTATAGTAGTGTAGTGTATAGTAGTGTACAGTGTAGTGTATAGTAGTGTAGTGTATAGTAGAGTAGTGTATAGTAGTGTATAGTAGTGTAGTGTATAGTGTAGTGTATAGTGTACAGTGTAGTGTATAGTGTAGTGTATAGTAGTGTAGTGTATAGTAGTGTAGTGTATAGTAGTGTAGTGTATAGTAGTGTAGTGTATAGTAGAGTAGTGTATAGTGTAGTGTATAGTAGTAGTGTATAGTGTACAGTGTAGTGTATAGTGTAGTGTATATAAGTAGTATGTATAGTGTAGTGTATAGTAGAGTAGTGTATAGTGTAGTGTATAGTAGAGTAGTGTATAGTGTAGTGTATAGTAGTGTACAGTGTAGTGTCAGTAGTGTATAGTGTAGTGTATAGTAGTGTACAGTGTAGTGTATAGTATTACCTTCCGTCTCTTGCTGTTCCTGCTGTGTTCAAGGCCGTGACTTGACGGGACTTCTTGGTTCCGCTCAAGGCCTTCTTTGCAGGCTTTGCCTTGTCGCCATTTTCATCGTCAGAATTGGTCACCGCTTGAGACATTTTGCTTGGCGGAAGAGAGGCCGATGAGAAGTCACCGTCTGTGGCGATGCAACACGCACACATTGACGCGCGTACATCGCTGGGTTTGTTAAACCGATAACCATTTTCGGAATCAAATGGCGGTTATGAAAGTCGGGAATTGGCAATTGTTTACGGTTTATTACTACCGGTGCAGAGGGCCTCCACAAGAGGGAGCTGAAAAAGGAAATTGCCTACTCTCCCACGCTGCGCAGACACATTGGTAGAGGCGGCAAAGCGCCTCCTCGACCACACACGACCAAGCGCGGTGAACTCATTGACACCGCTGGGTGGAAGAGAGGTGGGGAGGGGATTTAAGAGACTTTCCACGTCGGGATATGGAGTTGAACCAGCGGCTTCTGGATTGCAAGCCCACCGCGCTAACCACGGCAGCTCCATTGCGGATGGATCTAATGCGATTTTACTTTGGTAATGAAATATGACTTGTAATCATTTAAATAAGCCAACGAGTCAATGACCATAATTACAATCGTAACCATCACTACTGTCCACCACGTCGTCTGCCCATAACCATCATATGTATAGATACCTCACATTCTACTCACCGTCGTCTTCAAAGTCCTCAGGCTGAGTATAATCAAATTTCTTGAATCTGCAACACCAATCATTTGGATAAAAGAAAAACAACGAAAGATCAATTCAGGAATAAATCACATTACGTACATGGATTCACGGGCCCACTTGCTGTACTGCCAGGACACCAGTGCCACTGAATTACAATGACACAATGCAAAGCAAGTGCCATGGCAGTGCCTATCGATCTGCAAAGGCGGTTGTCAATCAATGACATTGACGCTGCATTGAAACTCGTCGTCATCGATGAACATGACTCCGGGCCAATCAACGAACATAAAGTGACACCAACTAACGGCCATGACATGTAGCCCGCCAACACTGTCCCAACTGATCCGATGTACCAATGTCATCAATTACACTATACACTACACTGTACACTACACTGTATACTACACTACTATACACTACACTATATACTACTAGACACTACACTACTATACACTACACTATACACTACACTACTATACACTACACTATACACTACTAGACACCACACTACTATACACTATAAACTACTCTACACTACACTAATCAACACTAATATACACTACACTAATATGCACTACACTACTAAACACTATACTACTATACACTACACTATATACTACTAGACACTACACTACTATACACTACACTATACACTACTATAAACTACTCTACACTACACACTACACTAATCTACACTATAAACTACTCTACACTACTATACTATGAACTACACTACTCTACACTACACTGTACACTGCTATACACTACTCTACACTATACACAATTGGTTGTTTACCCTTCTATCTGGCAACAAAACTGACACCTTTTGTTGCCAGATAGAAGGGTAAACAACCAATTATCAACCCCCTCACCAGTTTGCCGTGTGGTGGCGAGTTTAACGACACAACATTTACACATTGACGCGATCTGCCCCAACCAACAACAACAAACTCCCTCTCTGTTATGAATCAGCCACAGAGCCACTCACGCACCTGAGTAGCCTCGGCATGTCAACTGAAGTCTCTCACCCCCCCACCCCAATACAACAACCACAAGCCACCAACGAGCAATAAAACTAAAAAAAACACGCGGATAAGAGCCGCGATGACGTCGATAACAACAACGATGAGGGATTTCCCTCAAACGTGAGGGAAGTGAACGCCAACTTTGTATAACTGTGAAGTTGTATCAAGTTAAACTTTTGTCGATTAACGCGAATTAGCGAGTTTGGCGCGAAGCCAGATTTGCAAAGCGCACGAGGGGGACAAAGCCGCTGATTCCTCGCAGCCAGTTTCGTCACGACGCCGATTGTGGTGGTCACGATACAATAATAAAAACAACTTACGTTTACAATATTGTGAGTATGGGTTTAATCTCGTTTAAAATGCGTACAATTAAATAATGTATTTATTACGGGAGGGAGGGGTTTTTATTTATATAAATGTTGTGGATTGCGTCAAGGCAGAAAAGATGGGTGAATGTGTTAACGAATGCGGTAAGCGAATGATCGGTTGGCAGCGTCTTTTCCACGGGGGGTTGTGGGTCACGTGGTGTCACCCCCCCCCCCCCCCCCGGCTTTCGTGATTGGGTGGGTGGGTGGAGGGTGAATTTTGACTTTAAACTTTAATATTCTTGGTTCTTACAGGTAAAGTCACGGAGATGTAAAATAAATAAAAAAATAATAAAATTACATTTTAATTAAAAATAATAAGTTTGAAGTCTAAATAATAAATTGGGTGTTTTGCTTTTATTATTTTAATTAATTATACTTTTTTATTTTTTACTTTATATATTCGTGACTTTACAAAAAGAACCAAAAATTTGAATTCCTGCAGTCACGAAAGTTTTAAGTCAAAATTTAATACGACTTTGCATTTACCATTCTATTAATTGAACGTTGCCTTGCAGTGAAACTCGGTTCATAACTCACAAAGGCAGAATCACATTTGGCAGTGTTCACAAGAGCCCATGAACTCAGTAGAGAGCCACAGGTGACAGCGCGTGGCGACACCGACACACACAAAGCGCGCGTCTGGGGGGACATCTCCCACTGCCGCTGCAGTGACCACCTCCATCAGCCGCACTGCTCTCGGTGCCTGAGCTGGACTCACTTTACACCGCTGGGAACCTCCTGGTTACACCAGCCCACAGGGGATTGTTGTGTCCGTCCGTCCGTCGTGCATAAAAAAAATGGGAGGCGTGGGGCTGGGTGGAGAGGGGAGGGGCTGGGTGGGAGGAGCTGGGTGGGGAGTGGGGCTGGGTGGGGAGGGAGGGGTGGGGAGGTGGGGGCTGGGGTGGGGGTGAGGAGGGTGAGGAGGGGCTGGGTGGGGAGCTGGTGGGGAGGGCTGGGTGGGGAGGGTGAGGAGGGTGGGTGGGGGTGGGGCTGGGGTGGGGAAGGTGGGCTGGGTGGGGAGGTGGGGCTGGGTGGGGAGGGTGAGGAGGGGCTGGGTGGGGAGTGGCTGGGTGGGGAGGGTGAGGAGGGGCTGGGTGGGGAGGGTGAGGAGGGGCTGGGTGGGGGGGCTGGGTGGGGAGGGTGAGGAGGGGCTGGGTGGGGGGTGGGGAGGGTGAGGAGGGGCTGGGTGGGGAGGGGCTGGGTGGGGAGGGGCTGGGTGGGGAGGGGCTGGTCACCCCGTGGTGCCCTCTGCACGCGAGTGAGGAGCACCGCCCTGAGCGCGCCGTGTCAGTGCAACATCCACGTGGGCGCTGCGGGGAGGGAGTCAGCGCACGTGGTGGGGTGTGAGCGCGGTGAGGGA
>NW_026890988.1:0-20320 GCF_015708825.2 Lethenteron reissneri
ATATTAGAATAATTAGAAGTATTAGAATCGCAATGTGATCGTCTTGGAATCACACTGCGCATATGTATGTAGAGTGAACGTGCAAGCGAACTCTGCTCGTATGTATGAAAACGCACTCCCTTATGACCGACATTGTACTAATTTTTGTTGATCGAGTAGAACAAGGCCCGTGCCACGTCCAGACGAATTCTTATCAACAATAGTGTCATTAAATAGTATGCTAAAGTAAATGTTATAACTGGATTAAACGTGCACCTCTCAACTCCTCCCTGGCATTTACGACTAACGATTTGCATTTGCACATAACCTACATTCAAGCACAGTAATTTGCTAATACGACCATATTGTTATTCTAAAATTTGAATGCGATTCTTGCCCTGTACCCCCACAGTTCACATATCCGACCCCCGGTTTGATTGAACAGATAATTTACATACATATGTGTAGAGTGCGATTTTAATACTTCTAATTAGATTTAAATACCGTACCTCCGTTTATGGTGCTATAAATTATAAAACCAGTTGATAGTTTATAGACGTTTAATGTTCAGTGTTATTGTTTATAGTGTTATCAGTTTACATGTTTTTTAAGTACAGGTGATTCCCAGTATACTTCGTTATTATGGACCTGAACGTTGCGAAACGATTCATAACGAGGACCTTTCCCCACCAGAGCGCAAGCCGCTAATGAAAAGATCACGGGGCGGCGGGAGCACGTGCTTCCATGGGCAGTGGGGGTCAGGGCATGGTTGTATTGCCTACAGGTGCCACCGGGTATGTCCCCCAAGTTGCTCCGCCCATGGCGGGGTCAGGTAGAGGTCATAGAGGTGGGTGATGTAAAGACAGTGCCTCAACTAAGGGACAAGTGGTGACAACAAGATAGAGAGAGTTCGAGAAGGGTAGGAGAGACCAAGTGTGGAAGGAGGTTCACGCCGAGAATGAGAGAGGGGGAGGAACGAGGTTTGGGGCTGTGTTGGCTGGTTGCCGTCTCGTCGTCGTCGTTGCTATATCGTGACGCCTGGGGTCTGAAACCGCGTTAAAGGCTAAATAAAAGAGTTTGGAGTAATTACAATTTTAACGATTCATAATTGCACTGGCTTAAATTTGTTTTGTTCGATTAATTTATATATTCATACTAAATATTGCTATTTGATGCCATTGAGATGGAACATTCATCCAATAGTAGACAGCTTGATCCTAATACCACCAAAGTGTTATTCAAATAATTTTAATCCCATCCTGATCCTGCACCTTCCGTTTTACATATCCCACCATTGGTTCTCACGTCCATATTACATACAGACATGTTACATACATGCATGTACCATGTTACATACATACATGTTACATACTTACGAGCATAGTGCGATTCGAAGAGGACCACGGAATGATTATAATAATTCGATTGAGATTCAAATATAACACTTCATTGTACGGTTTGCTAATCTATAACACTAGTTAATAATGTTATTTTATAGCGTTTTAATGTATAGCTCATAGGTTATATTGTTAGATTTCACAGATTTAGAGTTTACTTTAACACTTGTTTACGGTAATTTGTATATTCTTCAAATGTATATGTTAATGTTTTTAAATTATATTGTTGGAGTTCAAATTGTTAACGTTCACAGTGTGAGAGTTTACAATGTAAGAGTATATCAAAGGCGTCGATCGAGAGCGTTGATCTGGTAGGTTTGATCAGCGTTTTTTTTTATATAATCCGTTATCCTCTTACGGGACACCAACACGCTGCGTATATAACAGTGCTCTCGTGGGACCCCACACGTCTATGGAAAATATTGAGATGATCTTATCTGAGCTGAGATTTGAGCGTTATCGTTTATAGTATTACAGTTTACATGATATAGAGTACAGTTTATCCCCGACATACTTCGGGATTTGGGACTGGTACGTTGATGAACGATTAACTACGGGAAACTTTCCCCTCAAGGAACACGTGTTAATCGGGTAGACAGCCAAGATGCTGCCGGTTAAGGGCACACTTGTGTGACAGAGATCCTCCACCTGAAATTAGCTTAACATGTTTTTGCTCGGAACATTATAAAATAAAGACCGGACAAACATTTGTTAAAAATACGTTTTTATTCATCTGCAATCATTTTTACGTCAAAACTCGAAGGGAATATTTAGTAAGTCCAATGTTCACACATTTCCAGTACAATGCAAACCATTTCCGTTCCATTCCCCATGATTTCCTTATTAGTTCACCACATTTGTTCACTGTGCGTCTATGTTGAAGTCAAGGCCATATATCCAACGAACGAGCCATCAATGTATATCCTGACATAGGCTATCTTAAGTCCATTAATACCAATAAAAAAAGCCATATACTTGAAAAAAATCGTTTAAAATGTTGAGTAAAGATGTACCTAGAGAGGTATTCCAACTTTAGCTCAACAAGAACACTTAACAACTACAATTGAACCCTCTCACAACCAGTGCTCATCACACCACTTCGGCAAGTAATCCGATAACATTACAAACCACCACTGTGCACGTAATTAAACTCACAAAAACTGTAAAACTAAAATGGTCAAAATTACACACAAAAGTACTCGATACAGCTTAATAGGTATAACCACATGACATAATATTTTTTCAGTCACTCCGAGCTCTCTGGTTGACTCTCGAGCCACTCCATTACATTCAGCCATCTCTCGGGATCCAACTGCATGGGATCGAAGGTGGAAACTTCTTCAGGACTCATTGCAGCACCTTGAATTTCAGCTTTTGATTTCAGTTTCCTATCATTGTGGACCTTCTGATGCCTGTTCATGTTTGATGAGTGTGCAAATGCCTCCCCACACACAGGGCACAAGAATGGCTTCTCGCCCGTGTGTGTTCTCTGGTGACGCTGAAGATGTGATGAGTGTGCAAATGTCTTCCCACACACAGGGCACAGGAATGGCTTCTCGCCCGTGTGTGTTCTCTGATGACTCTGAAGATGTGATGAGTTTGCAAATTTCTTCCCACACACAGGGCACAGGAATGGCTTCTCGCCCGTGTGTGTTCTCTGATGAATCTGAAGATGTGATGACTGAGCAAATGTCTTCCCACACACAGGGCACAGGAATGGCTTCTCGCCCATGTGTGTTCTCTGGTGACTCTGAAGATGTGACGAGTGTGCAAATGTCTTCCCACACATAGGGCACAGGAATGGCTTCTCGCCCGTGTGTGTTCTCTGGTGAGTTTGAAGAGTTGATGGCCTTGAAAATGCCTTCCCACACACAGAGCAATTGAATGGCTTCTTGCCTCCGTGTGCGTGGGGCTGTGGAGAGCGTCTCTGCTCCATGTGAGCGTAGTAACCGCAGCGGTGTTATTGAGTCAAAAGTACGCTATCGGCCGCAAGGATGTTTAGCGTTTTGGATTTTGTTAACTGCTAAAACAAGAACGACACTCGCGTCTAACCGAGACGCAAAAAAATCCCGTAAATTTGACGACGACAACGTTTAAGATTTTATCCGCGAAAATATACACTTACTTAGAGATTCACGGTATATCGATGTCTGGAACCCGTCTGAAGATGTCGCCACGAACTCTCCCGACGTAAAGTCGACTAACTGTCGACACAGCAATTGTGCTCGCCAGGCTGCGTTGTCTCGCGGTTGAAGGGCGATCAGCAGAGCGACGAGTCGAGCGTCCAACCTCATCAAGTTCCCTCTCGAAATGGCCTTGAGCTCTGCTCCTGAGCCGCCTTATAACTCCCCCCCTAGGATCCAATCCTTTGTCTTTCAGGATATTTGCATTCGATTGTTAATTTTGGAGGGCACAATCCGCATGTCTATTAACATACCGAAGGGTAATGTGCCCATTGTACTTCATGCATGAATATGTAAGTGCATCTCAGTGTGTAATTGTGCGCTTATTTTGAATAAATGGAAAAACTTTGTCCTCGATTTAAAGTGAATGCAGAGAAATTAGCATGTAACTTTAGGAAAGGAAGAGAGCGGCCTTCTCGACGAGGGAGTGAAACCCAATAGGTAATATTCTTTTACAGCGTTACAATGGATAGGTAGTAGTTCATAGGTTATAATATTATGTTTCACTATGATATCAGAGTTGATCAAATACGACGATCAAGGGCGTCAATCGGGTGAGTTTGGTCAGAGGCTTTAATCAAAGGCGTCATCCCATCACGGAACACCACCTTCCTGCGTATATCACAGCAACAGAAGCAACTCCAGCAGCAACAACAGCAGCGACATCACATTTCCAGGGCGACGCAGCTACTTACCATTCTGCTGCCCAGCTGTTTGTAGTCGTTTCACATATTCCACCCTTGTTTCGCACGTCCATATTACATACATACATTTTACATGCATACATGTTACATACATACATATTACATTCATGCATATTACATACAGACATGTTACATACGCACGAGCATAGTGTGATTCTTAGAGGACCACGTTGTGAAGCTAAGAATTCGAATGAGATATGAATAGCACACTTCAATGTACGGTGTTCTAATCTGTAACACTAGTTTATGATGTAATTTTATAGCGTTATAATGTATCGCACATAGCTTATATTGTTAGAGTTCACAACATTATAGTTTACTATAACACTAGTTTGTAGTGTTATTTTAAAGCGTTGCAATGTATAGCTCATAGTTTAAAGGTTATATTGTTAGAGTTTATAATGTTAGAGTATGCAATGTGAGTTTATAATTTAAGAGTTTGTGGACGTGCTATGATCATGTCTGAGCTGGGATGAGCGACTAATGTTTACTTTGTTTAATCATAACTGTGTGTATGTTAGTGCTATCGGGGCTTAGTGAATACTACTCATGAATGAACTCATACTTATTTCGGATATAAATTGAAATCATGTTGGTAGAACAAGTCGCCTGCCTTTTCTAGACGAATTGTTATCTTCAAGTGCGTCAGTTAATATACTGCTAAAATACACAGCATAGGGAAGGCTGCCTTGTTGGGGAGATGTAGTTTGGCTAAGGCGCTGTGGTCGGGTGATGACACGGATTCTGAAACAATGGAGTTAAACACTCGCTGCTTGGCCCCGTCGACAGCAGCGAAGGCTGTCAAATACCGCCCCATTTACGAGTTGGCTGTATGATGTGTATAGTTGAAGGTGCTAGGTGTTGTCTTCTTCTAACAGCAACGAATGTGCGTGTGTTGTCTGTTTTTACGATTTGTCCATTGAGGTTGTTTTTTTTGCGGCGTTTTGTCACTTGAGTGTTGCATTTTAAGAATTCGTCACGTGAGCGTGGTGTTTTGCTTGTGGTCAATTTGCTTTGTCACAATTTGTGATTGTTATAATAATATTCTTTTACAGCGTTACAATGGATAGGTAGTAGTTCATAGGTTATAATATTATGTTTCACTATGATAGAGCTTAACATGTGAGAGTCTACAATATCAGAGTTGATCAAATACGACGATCAAGGGCGTCAATCGGGTGAGTTTGGTCAGAGGCTTTAATCAAAGGCGTCATCCCATCACGGAACACCACCTTCCTGCGTATATCACAGCAACAGAAGCAACTCCAGCAGCAACAACAGCAGCGACATCACATTTCCAGGGCGACGCAGCTACTTACCATTCTGCTGCCCAGCTGTTTGTAGTCGTTTCACATATTCCACCCTTGTTTCGCACGTCCATATTACATACATACATTTTACATGCATACATGTTACATACATACATATTACATTCATGCATATTACATACAGACATGTTACATACGCACGAGCATAGTGTGATTCTTAGAGGACCACGTTGTGAAGCTAAGAATTCGAATGAGATATGAATAGCACACTTCAATGTACGGTGTTCTAATCTGTAACACTAGTTTATGATGTAATTTTATAGCGTTATAATGTATCGCACATAGCTTATATTGTTAGAGTTCACAACATTATAGTTTACTATAACACTAGTTTGTAGTGTTATTTTAAAGCGTTGCAATGTATAGCTCATAGTTTAAAGGTTATATTGTTAGAGTTTATAATGTTAGAGTATGCAATGTGAGTTTATAATTTGAGAGTTTGTGGACGTGCTATGATCATGTCTGAGCTGGGATGAGCGACTAATGTTTACTTTGTTTAATCATAACTGTGTGTATGTTAGTGCTATCGGGGCTTAGTGAATACTACTCATGAATGAACTCATACTTATTTCGGATATAAATTGAAATCATGTTGGTAGAACAAGTCGCCTGCCTTTTCTAGACGAATTGTTATCTTCAAGTGCGTCAGTTAATATACTGCTAAAATACACAGCATAGGGAAGGCTGCCTTGTTGGGGAGATGTAGTTTGGCTAAGGCGCTGTGGTCGGGTGATGACACGGATTCTGAAACAATGGAGTTAAACACTCGCTGCTTGGCCCCGTCGACAGCAGCGAAGGCTGTCAAATACCGCCCCATTTACGAGTTGGCTGTATGATGTGTATAGTTGAAGGTGCTAGGTGTTGTCTTCTTCTAACAGCAACGAATGTGCGTGTGTTGTCTGTTTTTACGATTTGTCCATTGAGGTTGTTTTTTTTTGCGGCGTTTTGTCACTTGAGTGTTGCATTTTAAGAATTCGTCACGTGAGCGTGGTGTTTTGCTTGTGGTCAATTTGCTTTGTCACAATTTGTGATTAGTTATAATAATATTCTTTTACAGCGTTACAATGGATAGGTAGTAGTTCATAGGTTATAATATTATGTTTCACTATGATAGAGCTTAACATGTGAGAGTCTACAATATCAGAGTTGATCAAATACGACGATCAAGGGCGTCAATCGGGTGAGTTTGGTCAGAGGCTTTAATCAAAGGCGTCATCCCATCACGGAACACCACCTTCCTGCGTATATCACAGCAACAGAAGCAACTCCAGCAGCAACAACAGCAGCGACATCACATTTCCAGGGCGACGCAGCTACTTACCATTCTGCTGCCCAGCTGTTTGTAGTCGTTTCACATATTCCACCCTTGTTTCGCACGTCCATATTACATACATACATTTTACATGCATACATGTTACATACATACATATTACATTCATGCATATTACATACAGACATGTTACATACGCACGAGCATAGTGTGATTCTTAGAGGACCACGTTGTGAAGCTAAGAATTCGAATGAGATATGAATAGCACACTTCAATGTACGGTGTTCTAATCTGTAACACTAGTTTATGATGTAATTTTATAGCGTTATAATGTATCGCACATAGCTTATATTGTTAGAGTTCACAACATTATAGTTTACTATAACACTAGTTTGTAGTGTTATTTTAAAGCGTTGCAATGTATAGCTCATAGTCTAAAGGTTATATTGTTAGAGTTTATAATGTTAGAGTATGCAATGTGAGTTTATAATTTGAGAGTTTGTGGACGTGCTATGATCATGTCTGAGCTGGGATGAGCGACTAATGTTTACTTTGTTTAATCATAACTGTGTGTATGTTAGTGCTATCGGGGCTTAGTGAATACTACTCATGAATGAACTCATACTTATTTCGGATATAAATTGAAATCATGTTGGTAGAACAAGTCGCCTGCCTTTTCTAGACGAATTGTTATCTTCAAGTGCGTCAGTTAATATACTGCTAAAATACACAGCATAGGGAAGGCTGCCTTGTTGGGGAGATGTAGTTTGGCTAAGGCGCTGTGGTCGGGTGATGACACGGATTCTGAAACAATGGAGTTAAACACTCGCTGCTTGGCCCCGTCGACAGCAGCGAAGGCTGTCAAATACCGCCCCATTTACGAGTTGGCTGTATGATGTGTATAGTTGAAGGTGCTAGGTGTTGTCTTCTTCTAACAGCAACGAATGTGCGTGTGTTGTCTGTTTTTACGATTTGTCCATTGAGGTTGTTTTTTTTGCGGCGTTTTGTCACTTGAGTGTTGCATTTTAAGAATTCGTCACGTGAGCGTGGTGTTTTGCTTGTGGTCAATTTGCTTTGTCACAATTTGTGATTGTTATAATAATTGTAACGATTCATAATCTCATGAGTTTAAAATGGGTTTGTGCTTGATTATTATACGACCACACTGTGATTATAATGCTTCTAATGAGATTATAATACCTTACCTCCGTTTATATGGTTCTAAATTTAAACACTAGTTTATAATCGTTTAATGTTAAGTGTTTTCGTTTATAGTGTTACAGTTTACATGTTATAGAGTACAGTGTATCCCCGGAATACTTCGGGATTAGTGACTGGTACGTTGATGAACGATTAACTACGGGGACCTTTCCCCTCAAGGAACACGTGTTAATCGGGTAGACAGCCAAGATGCTGCCGGTTAAGGGCATACTTGTGTGACGGAGATCCTCCACCTGAAATTAGCTTAACATGTTTTTGCTATGAACATTATAAAATAGAGACCGGACAAACATTTGTTAAAAATACGTTTAAATTCATCTGCAATCATTTTTACGTCAAAACTCGAAGGGAATATTTATTACGTCCTATGTTCACACATTTCCAGTACAATGCAAACCATTTCCGTTCCAGGAATACCAACGCGTTAAAATATAATTCCCCATGATTTCCTTAATAGTTCACCACATTTGTTCACTGTACGTCTATGTTGAAGTCAAGGCCATTCATCCAACGAACGCGTCATCAATGTACATCCTGAAATGGGTTATAAAAATCGATTAATACCAACCAAAAAAAGCTATATACTTGAAAAAAACTCATTTTTAAATGTTGAGAAAAGATCTAACTACAGACGCTTTCCAACTTTAGCTCAACAGGGACACCTAACGACTACAATTGAACCCTCTCACAACCAGTGCTCATCACACCACTTCGGCAAGTAATCCGATAACATTACAAACCACCACTGTGCACGTCATTAAACTCTCACAAACTGTAAAACTAAAATGGTCAAAATTACACACAAAAGTACTCGATACGGATTAAAAGGTATAACCACATGACGTAATATTTTTTCAGTCACCCCGAGCTCTCTGTTTGATCCTCGAGCCACTCCATTACATCCAGCCATCTCTCGGGATCCAACTGCATGGGGTCGAAGGTGGAAACTCCTTCAGGACTCATTGCAGCACCTTGAATTTCAGCTTTTGATTTCAGTTTCCTATCATTGTGGACCTTCTGATGCCTGTTGATGTGTGACTTGTGTGCAAATGTCTTCCCACACACAGAGCACAGGAACGGCTTCTCGCCCGTGTGTGTTCTCTGATGAGTTTGAAGAGTTGATGCCTGCGCAAATCTCTTCCCACACACAGGGCACAGGAATGGCTTCTCGCCCGTGTGTGTTCTATGATGAGTTTGAAGAGTTGATGAGTCTGCAAATGTCTTCCCACACACAGGGCACAGGAATGGCTTCTCGCCCGTGTGTGTTCTCTGGTGAGTTTGAAGATTTGATGCCTGTGCAAATGTCTTCCCACACACAGGGCACAGGAATGGCTTCTCGCCCGTGTGTGTTCTCTGGTGAGTTTGAAGATTTGATGCCTGTGCAAATGTCTTTCCACACACAGAGCACAGAAATGGCTTCTCACCCGTGTGTGTTCTCTGGTGTCGCTTAAGACTTGATGACCATGAAAATGCCTTCCCGCACACAGATCAATTGAATTGTTCCTTGCCCCCGTGTGCGTTGGGTTGTGGAGAGCGTCTTTGCTCCATGTGAGCGTAGTAACAGTAGCGGTGTTATCGAGTCAAAAGTACGCTGTCGGCCGCAAGGATGTTTAGCGTCGAGTTTTGGATTTTGTTAACTGCTAAAACAAGAACGACACTCGCGTCTAACCGAGACGCAAAAAAATCCCGCTAATTTGACGACGAACACGTTTAAGATTTTATCCGCGAAAATAGACACTTACGTGGAGATTCACGATATATCGATGTCTAGAACCCGTCTGAAGATGTCGCCACGAACTCTCCGAAGCAATTGTGCTCGCCAGGCTGCGTTGTCTCGCGGTTGAAGGGCGATCAGCAGAGCGACGAGTCGAGCGTCCAACCTCATCAAGTTCCCTCTCGAAATGGCATTGAGCTCTGCTTCTGAGCCACCTTATAACACCCCCCCCTAGGATCCAATCCTTTGTCTTTCAGGATATTTGCATTCGATTGTTAATTTTGGAAGGTACAATCCTCATGTCTATTAACATAGCGACGGGTAATGTGGTCATTGTGCTTCATGCATACATATGTAAGTGCATATCAGTGTGTAATTGTGCGTTTATTTTGAATAAATGGAAAAACTTTGTCCTCGATTTAAAGTGAATGCAGAGAAATTAGCATGTAACTTTAGAAAAGGAAGAGAGCCGCCTTCTCGACGAGGGAGTGAAACCCAATAGGTACAATGGATAGGTTGTAGTTCATAGGTTATAATATTATGTTTCACTATGATAGAGCTTAACATGTGAGAGTCTACAATATCAGAGTTGATCAAATGCGACGATCAAGGGCGTCAATCGGGTGAGTTTGATCAGAGGCTTTAATCAAAAGCGTCATCCCATCACGGATCACCACCTCCCTGCGTATATCACAGCAACAGAAGCAACTACAGCAGCTTCAACAGCAGCGACAACAACAGCAGCAACATCACATTTCGAGGGCAACGCAGCTACTTCCGATTCTGCTGCCCAGCTGTTTGTAGTCGGGACCTGCTCTCTCAGGACCCCACACGTCTTTGGAAATGATTGCGATGATCATGTCTGAGCTGAGAATTAAGTCACTCAAGATTACTTTGTTTAACCATAACTTTAGGTAGGTTAGTGTCATCGGGGCTGTGTGAATACTACTCATGAATGAAATCACACTCCTGTATGACCGACATTGTACTAATTTTGGTTGATCGAGTAGAACAAGGCACGTGCCATGTCCAGACAAATTCTTATTGCATTTGCACATAACACACATTCAAGTACAGTAATTTGCTAATACGACCAAATTGTCATTCTAAAGTTTGAATGCGATTCTTACCCTCGACCCCCCACAGTTCACATATCCGACCGTCGGTTCGATTGAACGGACAATTAACCATGTGTAGAGTTCTATTATAATACTTCTAATGAAATTAAAATACCGTACCTCCGTTTATGGTGCTATGAATTATAAAACCAGTTGATATTTTTTTTGTCGTTTAATGTTTAGTGTTATTGTTTATAGTGTTATCAATTTACATGTTTTTAAGTACAGGTGATTCCTGGTATACTTCGGTATTCTGGACCTGAAATTTGCGAAACGATTCATAACGAGGACCTTTCCCCACCAGAGCGCATGCCGCCAATGAAAATAACTCGGGCGACGGGTCACGTGCTTCCATGGGCAGTGGGGGACAGGGCATAGTTGTATTGCCTACAGGTGCCACCGGGTACGTCCTTAAGTTGCTCCGCCCATGGCGGGGTCAGGTAGAGGTCATAGAGGTGGGTGATGTAAAGACAGTGCGTCAACTAAGGGACAAGTGGTGACAACAAGATAGAGAGAGTTCGAGAAGGGAAGGCGAGACCAAGTGTGGGCGGAGGTTCACGCTGAGAATGAGAGAGGGGGAGGAACGAGGTTCGGGGCTGTTTTGGCTGGTTGCTGTCTCGTCGTCGTCATTATATCACACTTCAATGTAAGGTGTTCTGATCTGTAACACTAGTTTTTGATGTTATTTTATAGCGTTATAATGTATCGCTCATAGTTTACAATAACACTAGTTTGTATTGTTGTCCCGCCTTCCCTTCTTGAACTCTCTCTATCCTATTGTCACCGCTTGTCCCTTAGTAGATGCACTGCCTTTACATCAACAACAGTTTTTAGACACCACGTGCGTCAGGGCAGCAGCTGCATCAAAATTTAATACTCAACTGTAAGGTGTAAGCGGTGTGACCACACTCACCTGTCAACAACAAGAAAACAACACAATAACCACAACAACAATCCTAACACGCTTCCACGTTGTTCAACTGGACCCTTCAATTGTCCGTGTGTTGGGCTGGGATCCTACGAGCGCAACCTTGCGCATTTTGACCTGTTTCTCGACGCCGGTCCCTCGCCCATGGTGAAATCTTGTGCCTTTCGGGGCGTCAAGGGTTCGCACCACAGCCTTGAAGGGTTATACAGGTCCCTGGCTTCTTTTGAGAAACATGACCGGGCTCTAGGCACCGATTCCTCGCACGTGGGAAATCCTTGAAGCACCCCGGGCCTCAGTGGCTAGCAAACTGTGAGCGACACAACACATTTCCTTTGGAGTACGGTTTCCGTTGCCAAGCACCCCACCACGTTGGAGACACCAGACTTGGGCTCTACAGGACATGGGGATGAGCTGTCTGGGTGGGGACGGACATAAGTCTTGAGGCGGGATGGGTGGACGAACCAACGGCGACGCCCTATCTACATTCCTACACACTTAGGCCGTTTCACCTCTATGACTTCAGCTGTATCACTATAAACAATAACACTCAATATTAAACGACTATAAACTGATTTTAGAATTTATACCACCATAAACGGAGGTACGGTATTCAAATCTAATTAGAAGTATTATAACCACACTGCTCATATGTATCTAAAGCGAACGTTCCGTCGAACCGGGGGTTGGATATGCGAACTGTGGGGGGTGCAGGGTTAGAATCGAATTCAAATTCCTAGAATAACAATATTGTCGTATTAGCATTTTACTGTGCTTGACTGCATGTTACGTGTAAATGCAAATTGTTAGTCGTAAATGCGAGGCAGGAGTTAAGAGGTGCATGTTAATCCAGTGTTAACGTTTATTTTAGCATCATATTTAAGGACAATATTGGAAATAAAAGTTCGTCTGGACATAGCACGTGCCTTGTTCGTCTCTATCAACCAAAATTAGTAGAATGTCGGTCATAAAGGAGTGCGAGTTCTTTCATGAGTAGTATTCGCTGAGCCCCCAGATACTAACCTACACACAGTTATGGTTAAACAAAGTAACGTTTAGTCACTTAATTCTCAGCTCAGACATGATCATCGAAATCATTTCCAAAGAAGTGTGGGGTCCTGCGCGAGCAGGTCCTGACTACAAACAGCTGGGCAGCAGAATCGGAAGTAGCTGCGTCGCCCTCGAAATGTGATGTTGCTGCTGTTGTTGTCGCTGCTGTTGTTGCTGCTGTATTGCTTCTGTTGCTGTGATATACGCAGGGAGGTGGTGTTCCGTGATGGGATGACGCCTTTGATTAAAGCCTCTGACCAAACTCACCCGATTGACGCCCTTGATCGTCGAATTTGATCAACTCTGATATTGTATACTCTCACATGTTAAGCTCTATCATAGTGAAACATAATATTATAACCTATGAAGTACAACCTATCCATTGTAACGCTGTAAAAGAATATTACCTATTGGGTTTCACTCCATCGTCGAGAAGGCCGCTCTCTTCCTATTATAAAGTTACATGCTAATTTCTCTGCATTCACTTTAAATCGAGGACAATGTTTTTCCATTTATTCAAAATAAGCGCACAATTACACACTGAGATGCACTTACATATTCATGCATGAAGCACAATGGGCACATTACTTTTCGGTATGTTAATAGACATGCGGATTGTACCTTCCAAAACTAACAATCGAATGCAAATATCCTGAAAGACAAAGGATTGGATCCTAGGGGGGGAGTTATAAGGCGGCTCAGGAGCAGAGCTCAATGCCATTTCGAGAGGGAATTTGATGAGGTTGGACGCTCGACTCGTCGCTCTGCTGAACGCCTTTCAACCGCGAGACAACGCAGCCTGGCGAGCACAATTGCTGAGTCGACTTTGCGTCGGGAGAGTTCGTGGCGACATCTTCAGACGGGTTCCAGACATCGATATACCGTGAATCTCCGGACAAACTCTTAAACGTGTTCGTCGTCAAATAAGCGGCATTTTTTTGCGTCTCGGTTAGACGCGAGCGTCGTTCTTGTTTTAGCAGTTAACAAAAAACGCTAAACATCCTTGCGGACGATAGCGTACTTTTGCCTCGATAACACCGCTACTGTTACTACACTCACATGGAGCAGATACGCTCTCCACAGCCTCACGCACACGGAGACAAGAAGCCATTCAATTGCTCTGTGTGTGGGAAGGCATTTTCACGGCCATCACATCTTCAGAGACACCAGAGAACACACACGGGCGAGAAGCAATTCCCGTGCTCTGTGTGTGGGAAGGCATTTGCACACTCATCAACTCTTCAAAACCACCAGAGAACACACACGGGCGTGAAGCCATTCCTGTGCCCTCTGTGTGGGAAGACATTTGCACAGGCATCAACTCTTCAAGATCATGAGAAAACACACACGGGCGAGAAGCCATTCCTGTGCCCTCTGTGTGGGAGACATTTGCACAGTCTTCACATCTTCAGAGTCACCAGAGAACACACACGGGCGAGAAGCCATTCCTGTGCCCTGCGTGTGGAAAGACATTTTCACAGTCGTCAACTCTTTACAGGCATCAGAAGGTCCACAATGATAGGAAACTGAAATAAAAAGCTGAAATTCAAGGTGCTGCAATGAGTCCTGAAGAAGTTTCCACCTTCGATCCCATGCAATTGGATCCTGAGAGATGGCTGGATGTAATGGAGTGGCTCGAGGATCAACCAGAGAGCTCGGGGTGACTGAAAAAATATATGTCATGTGGTTATACCTATTAAGCCGTATCGAGTACTTTTGCGTGTAATTTTAGTTTTACAGTTTTTGTGAGAGTTTAATGACGTGCACAGTGGTGGTTTGTAATGTTATGGGATTACTTGCCGAAGTGGTGTGATGAGCACTGGTTGTGAGAGGGTTCAATTGTAGTCGTTAGGTGTCCCTGTTGAGCTAAAGTTGGAATGCGTGTGTAGGTACATCTTTACTCAACATTTTAAACGGGTTTTTTCAAGTATATAGCTTTTTTTTATTGGTATTAATCGACTTTAGATAACCGATTTCAGGATGAACATTGATGACGCGTTCGTTGGATATATGGCCTTGACTTCAACATAGACGCACAGTGAACACATGTGGTGAACTAATAAGGAAATCATGGGGAATGATACTTTAACGCTTTGGTTTTCCTGGAACGGAAATGGTTTGCATTCTACTGGAAATGTGTGAACATAGGACGTAATAAATATTCCCTTCTAGTTTTGACGTAAAAATGATTGCAGATGAATAAAAATGTATTTTTAACAAATGTTTCGTACGGTCTTTATTTTATAATGTTCCTAGCAATAACATGTTAAGATAATTTCAGGTGGAGGATCTCCGTCACACAAGTGTGCCCTTAACCGGCAGCATCTTGGCTGTCTACCCGATTAACACGCGTTCCTTGAGGGGAAAGGTCCCCGTAGTTAATCGTTCATCAACGTACCAGTCACTAATCCCGAAGTATGTCGGGGATAAACTGTACTCTATAACATGTAAACTGTAATACTATAAACGATAACACTAAACATTGAAATATTATAAACTAGTGTTTTAATTTATAACCATATAAACGGAGGTAAGGTATTATAATATCATTAGAAGCATTAGAATCACAGTGTGGTCGTATAAGAATCGCACTCTGCTCATATGTTTGTATAGGGTACGTGCAAGGATCTTATAAAAAATTATTACAATTACAACATGGTCATATTACAATCACGATTTTCACTGCTAGATGTCATCGAATAACAAAAGACGGAATATATTTATATAAATACACGCACAAACTAATTATTAACTCATCAGATTATGAATCGTTACAATTATTATAACAATCACAAATTGTGAAAAAGAGAAGCAAAACACCACGCTCACGTGACGAATTCTTAAACAAACTGCAACACTGACAGAACTCAACAAAAAAACGCCGCAATAAAAATAAACCAACATCAATGGACAAATCGTAAAAACAGACAACACACGCACGTTAGTATCTGTTAGAAGAAGACAACACCTAGCACCTTCAACTATACACATCATACAGCCAACTCGTAAATGGGGCGGTATATGACAGCCTTCGCTGCTGTCGACGGGGCCAAGCAGCGAGTGTTTAACTCCATTGTTTCAGAACCCGTCTCATCACCCGGCCACAATTCGTCTAGAAAAGGCAGGCGACTTGTTCTACCAACATGATTTCAATTTATATCCGAAAGTTCATTCATGAGCAGTATTCACTAAGCCCCGATTGCACTAACATACACACAGTTATGATTAATCAAAGTAAACATTAATCGCTCATCCCAGCTCAGACATGATCATAGCAAATATTTCCAAATCCGTGTCGAGTCCCACGAGAACAGGGCACGTCCACAAACTCTCAAATTGTAAACTCACATTGCATACTCTAACAATATAAACTCTAACAATATAACCTTTAAACTATGAGCTATACATTGTAACGTTTTAAAATAACACTACAAACTAGTGTTATAGTAAACTAAAATGTTGTGAACTCTAACAATATAAGCTATGAGCGATACATTTAACGCTATAAAATAACATCATAAAATAGTGTTACAGATTAGAACACCGCACATTGAAGTGTGCTATTCATATCTCATTCGAATTCTTAGCTTCACACCGTGGTCCTCTAAGAATCACACTATGCTCGTAAGTATGTAACATGTCTGTATGTAATATGCATGAATATATGTATGTAATATGTATTATGTAACATGTATGTATGTAACATGTATGTATGTAATATGGACGTGCGAACCAAGGGTGGGATATGTGAAACGGAAGGTGCAGGATCACACTTTGGTGGTATTAGGATCAAGCTGTCCACTGCTGGATGAATGTTCCATCTCAATGGCATCAAATAGCAATATTCAGTATGACTATATAAAATAATCGCACAAACCCAACATAAGCCCCTGCAATTATGAATCGTTACAATTGTAATGACTCGTTTGATAAAAGTATTTGATCAAAGTTTGTTATCCCATCACGGAACACCACTGGAACTGAAGCATATTAAGCAGCAACAACAGCAGCAGCGACAACAGCAACAACTGCAGCAGCAGCAACAACAGCAGCAACAACTGCAACAGCAACAACTGCAGCAACTGCAGCAGCAACAACTGCAACAGCAACAACTGCAACACCTTCAGAGATGCTGCGTCCTGCGGCACCATCCAGGCGAGGAAAGAAAGAGCAGAGCCCGAATCGACGGCTGCCACCCGAACATCGGCAGCTGTAGATAGCGTGATTCTAATAGGACCACGTTGTTATTATACTAATTGATGACATTCTAAACCGAGAACCTCCCAGTTTGCATTTACGACTCCAAATGCGTATCTACATATAACATACACTCTAGCTCAGTGTTATTTTAATACCACCATAGTGTTATTTTAATAATTTTCATTGAATTCCTAATCCTGCACGCCCCAGTTAGCATACATATTACAGTTCACATGCCCGTACACTATTATACATATGTAGAGAAGTTCCCAGGATGCACTCGGAGACGAATGTGAGGTGTAAGGGCTTTCGCCGAGGGTTTATTAAAGTTATTGACATACACCAGGTGTAACAACTTCCCAGGGGTGAGGGGTCCCGGGCTCGGTCCCACTGGTGCCCCCGACACAGTCGGCTGCCCCGTGCTGCCTCCTCTGCGCCGGCCGTGGGCTCAGCCAACACGGACGGCCGAGGAGCGCAGCCACCTCCAGCCCTGGCGCTGCGCTCTTTCCTATCCCGACTCCCTTGCCCTGGCTCCCCGTTCCACCTGACTCCGAGCCGCGACTTCAGCACAGACCCCGATGACGACACGGGCTCTCCCTTCTGTATCCCGCCGGGACATGACGTCATCCTGCCCCCAAGCGAGTATGACGTCACTTTCCGTGAAGTCATCGCCCACGGAGGCGATGACATCACCCACCTCTATGACCTCTACCTGACCCCGCCATGGGCGGAGCAACTTGGGGGACATACAGATATGTATGTAAATTATCTGTTCAATCGAACCGGGGGTCGGATATGTGAACTGTGGGTGGGGGGGGGGTACAGGGCAAGAATCGCATTCAAATTTTAGAATAACAATATGGTCGTATTAGCATTTTAATGCGCTTTAATGTATGTTACGTGCAAATGCAAATCGTTAGTCGTAAATGCGAGGGAGGGGTTAAGAGGTGCACGCTTAATCCAGTGTTAACATTTATTTTAGCATCATATTTAAGGACACTGTTGTTGATAAGAATTCGTCTGGACATGGCACGGTCCTTGTTCTACTCGATCAACCAAAATGAGTACAATATCGGTCGTACAGGAGTGCGAGTTCATTCATGAGTAATATTCACAGAGCCCCGATGACACTAACCTACCTAAAGTTATGGTTAAACAAAGTAATCTTGAGTGACTTAATTCTCAGCTCAGACATGATCATCGCAATCATTTCCAAAGACGTGTGGGGATCCTGCGAGAGCAGGTCACGACTACAAACAGCTGGGCAGCAGAATCTGAAGTAGCTGCGTCGCCCTCGAAATGTGATGTTGCTGCTGTTGTTGTCGCTACTGTTGTTGCTGCTGTAATTGCTTCTGTTGCTGTGATATACGCAGGGAAGTGGTGTTCCGTGATGGGATGACGCCTTTGATTAAAGCCTCTGATCAAACTCACCCGATTGATGCCCTTGATCGTCGCATTTGATCAACTCTGATATTGTATACTCTCACATGTTAAGCTCTATCATAGTGAAACATAATATTATAACCTATGAACTACAACCTATCCATTGTAACGCTGTAAAAGAATATTACCTATTGGGTTTCACTCCCTCGTCGAGAAGGCCGCTCTCTTCCTTTTCTAAAGTTACATGCTAATTTCTCTGCATTCACTTTAAATCGAAAACAAAGTTTTTCCATTTATTCACAATTACACACTGAGATGCACTTACATATTCATGCATGATGCACAGTGGGCACATTACCCTTCGGTATGTTAATAAACATGCGGATTGTGCCTTCCAAAATTAACAATCGAATGCTAATATCCTGAAAGACAAAGGATTTGATCCTAGGTGGGGAGTTATAAGGCGGCTCAGAAGCAGAGCTCAATGCCATTTCGAGAGGGAACTTGATGAGGTTGGACGCTCGACTCGTCGCTCTGCTGATCGCCCTTCAACCGCGAGACAACGCAGCCTGGCGAGCACAATTGCTGTGTCGACAGTTAGGCGACTTTGCGTCGAGTTCGTGGCGACATCTTCCAGACGGGTTCGATATACCGTGAATCTACAAGTAAGTGTCTATTTCGCGGATAAAATCTTAAACGTGACCGTCGTCAATTTACGGGATATTTTGCGTCTCGGTTAGACGCGAGTGTCGTTCTTGTTTAGCAGTTAACAAAATCCAAAACGCTAAACATCCTTGCGGCCGATAGCGTACTTTTGACTCGATAACACCACTACTGTTACTACGCTCACATGGAGCAGAGACGCTCTCCACAGCCCCACGCACACGGAGGCAAGAAGCCATTGAATTGCTCTGTGTGTGGGAAGGAATTTTCACGGCAATCAAATCTTAAGAGACACCAGAGAACACACACGGGTGAGAAGCAATTCCTGTGTTCTGTATGTGGGATAGCATTTTCACTTTCAGAAAACTGCCAACGCCATCAGAAAACACACACGGGCGAGAAGCCATTCTGTGCCCTGTGTGTGGGAGACATTTGCACATTCATCACATCTTCAGAGTCATCAGAGAACACACACTGGCGAGAAGCCGTTCCTGTGCTCTGTGTGTGGGAAGACATTTGCACGGTCATCAAACTCTTCAAGATCATAAGGAAAACGCACACGGGCGAGAAAGCCATTCCTATGCCATGTGTGTGGGAAGGCATTTGCACACTCATTCACATCTTCAGAGTCACCAGAGAACACACACGGGCGAGAAGCCATTCCTGTGCCCTGTGTGTGGGAAGGCATTTGCACAATCATCACATCTTCAGAGTCACCAGAAAACACACACGGTCGAGAAAGCCGTTCCTGTGCTCTGTGTGTGGGAAGGCATTTGCACGGTCATCAACCATGAACAGGCATCAGAATGTCCACAATGATAGGAAACTGAAATCAAAAGCTGAAATTCAAGGTGCTGCAATGAGTCCTGAAGAAGTTTCCACCTTCGATCCCATGCAGTTGGATTCCGAGAGATGGCTGGATGTAATGGAGTGGCTCGAGGATCAAACGAGAGCTTCGGCGTGACTGAAATATAATGTTAATCCGTATCGAGTACTTTTGTGTGTAATTTTGACCATTTTTGTTTTACAGTTTTTGTGAGTTTAATTACGTGCCCAGTGGTGGTTGTAAAGTTATCGAATTACTTGCCGAAGTAGTGTGATGAGCACTGGTTGTGAGAGGGTTCAATTGTAGTCGTTAGGTGTTCCTGTTGAGCTAAAGTTGGAATGCGTCTGTAGTTAGATCTT